>NW_024380510.1:0-86106 GCF_016835505.1 Polypterus senegalus | reverse complement strand
ATCCGGGTCGATGTATCCGAGTCTACTCATAAAGAGACTGCATGAAAGTAAATACAGAGGGTGCACTGCAAGGAGCAAGCCACTCATAAGCCTCAAGAATAGAAAGGCTAGATTGGACTTTGCTAAAGAACATCTAAAAAGCCAGCACAGTTCTGGAAAAACATTGTTTGGACAGATAAAGCCAAGATCAACCTCTACCAGAATAACGGCAAGAACAAAGTATGGAGAAGGCGTGGAACAGCTCATTATCCAAAGCATAGCATCATCTGCAAACACGGTGAAGTCAGGCAGTGTGATGGCTGCCAGTGGCACTGGGACACTCGTGTTTATTGATGAGGTGACACAGGACAGAAGCAGCCGAATGAATTCTGAGGTGTTCAGAGACATACTGTCTGCTCAAATCCAGCTAAATGACTGGGTGGCTTTCATGATACAGATGGACAATGACCCAAAACATACAGCCAAAGCAACCCAGGAGTTTATTAAAGCAAAGAAGTGGAAAATTCTTGAATGGCCAAGTCAGTCACCTGATCTTAACCCAACTGAGCCTGCATTTCACTTGTTGAAGACTAAACTTGGACAGAAAGGCCAACAAACAAACAGCAACTGAAAGCCGCTGCAGTAAAGGTCTGGCAGAGCATTAAAAGGAGGAAACCCAGCATCTGGTGATGTCCAGGAGTTCAAGACTTCAGGCTGTCATTGCAGCAAAGGGTTTTCAACCAAGTATTAGAAATGAACATTTTATTTCCAGTTATTTAGTTTCTCCAATTACTTTTGAGCCCTGAAATGAAGGTTGTGTTAAAAAATACTTTAGTTGCCTCACATTTTATGCAATCTTTTGTTCAACCCACTGAGTTAAAGCTGAAAGTCTGCACTTCAACTGCATTTGAGTTGTTTCATTTAAAATTCATTGTGGTAATGTACAGAACCAAAATTTAAAAGTTGTCTCAGTCCAAATATGATGGACCTAACTGTATAATAGATATAGGTTATTTATGTACTTTTAAAATATCTATGTTTATTGTGTTTTGAGGATCGAACACGAGAGGCAAGAACACCACTACAATAAACTGCAAATCACCCCATGAAAGGACAGTAGGAAATCAGTCCCTTGGGGTTCATTGAATGTGCATTGATGGAGTTGGGATTTCACTGTGTGAGTTTTGCTGTTTTGTTGCATTTTCTTCTTTTTGACTTTTTTTGCTGCAGTTTAAGGAGTACAATTTAATATTTTGTATTTAGACTGATTTGCATCTCCTTTGCCTAATTTTTGTGTTAATGAGAATTTTGTTATACATTTTTTAGAGTGGTGGTGTTGAAAATGAAGTAAAATGGATGGCCAAAGTGGTATGAGGCCTCAACAAAGCAGGCCAAACTCCACACTAGCCTGTCCAGATACGGTGTAGTCATTTACAAGTCGAGTGGCTTCTCAACTGGCTGCCTTTATGCTAAATAGGCTTTGGTTTCAAAAGCTCAACAATATATACTCAGCAAAAAAAGAAACGTCCTCTGACTTTCAACTGTTTTACTTTCAGTAAACTTAATGTGTAAATATTTGTATGAACACTAAAAGAGTCAACACCATAAGACATAAACTAAAAATGTTTCACAATGTGTCCCTGAATGAAGGGAGGCTCAAAATCAAAAGTACCTAGTCAGTATCTGGGTGGCACCAGCTGCTTGAAGTACTGCAGTGCATCTCCTCCTCATGGACTGGACCAGATTTGTCAGTTCTTGCTGTGAGATGTTACCCCACTCTTCCACAAGGCACCTGCAAGTTCCTGGACATTTCTGGGGAATGGCCTAGCCCTCACCCGCGATCCAACAGGTCCCGGGACGTGCTCAATTCCTTCGACGATAAACACGAATCCGTCCATCACCCCTGGTGAGACAAAACCGTGACTCGTCAGTGAAGAGCACTTTTTGCCACTCCTGTCTGGTCCAGCGAAGGTGGGTTTGTGCCCATAGGCGGCGTTGTTGCTGGTGAGGACCTGCCTACAACAGGCCTACAAGCCTCAGTCCAGCCTCTCTCAGCCTATTGCGGACAGTCTGAGCACTGATGGAGGGATTGTGTGTTCCTGGTGTGACTCGGGCAGTTGTTGTGGCTATCCTGTACCTGTCACGCAGGTGTGATATTCGGATGTACCGATCCTGTGCAGGTGTTGTTACACGTGGTCTTCCACTGCGAGGATGATCAGCTGTCCTTCCTGTCTCCCCTGTAGCGCTGTCTTAGGGCTCTCACAGTGCGGACAATGCAATTTATTGCCCTAGCCACATCAGCAGTCCTCATGCCTCCCTGCAGCATGCCTAATGCACGTTCACGCAGATGAGCAGGGACCCTGGGCATCTTTCACAGTCGGTAGACAAGTCTCTTTAGTGTCCTGCGTTTTAGAACTGTCACCTTAAATGTCTACTTTCTGTAAGCTGTTAAGGTCTTAACGACTCATTCCACAGGTGCATGTTAATTAATTGATTATGGTTAATTGAACATGCATGGAAAACATTGTTTAAACCCTTTACAATGAAGATCTGGAAAGTTATTTGGATTTTTAAAACATTATTGTTGAAATACACAGTCCTGACAAAGGGACGTTTCTTTTTTTGCTGAGTATATAAAGGAGGAATATGTGCTGACAGCACGTTGCCACACCCACCACACGACAAACCACCTGGATTGGGACCCAAGTGCAGCAGGAGACACCTCAGCACTACACAGGAACAGTGTGAGGTTTTTTTTACAAATATATAAGCAAATTCCTAAGATATAATAAATAAGGGTGGGAATTGACATAAACCCCTGGTTTTAAAACAGATTGGTGACAAAGAATCTTTATAAAATAGATCTTTATTTAGAAAAAAATAAATAAGTAAATACCAGGCTCTATTCCATTTAAATACAAAAGAGTTATATTATTGTATTACTCTATAAGTACACATGTACTTATATTTAATTAAATATGTAATTAACTTGCCTGGGGCCCTAAACAGATCAGAAAGGGCCCTGCCTTTAGTCTCCTTCCTCCGAATCCACTTCACTCAGCACATCCACCCCCTCTTAAGCCCTACCCTGGTCACTCACCCCCATAGAAGGGGGCGTCCGCCCTCAATTGGAAACCTCCCTTCCAGCCTCCATTCTCTCAAAGATTAGATCAGTGGTCTCAAACTCTGGTCCTGGAGGGCTGCAATGGCTGCAGGTTTTCATTCTAACCCTTTTCTTAATTTGCGACCAGTTTTTGCTGCTAATTAACTCCTTTTGCATTCATTTTAATTAACTTTTTTTTTTTTTTAAGTTTTGTTCCCCTGAATTTCTTTTCATTGTTCCTCTGAGTTGTTTCATTTCTTTCCTTAAACAGAAATGAAATGTGAAGCGAGTGTGCCAATAAAAGACCAACCAAGTCAAGTCGTTCATTAAACTTGTTCTTTAATTCCATGGCTTTGTTGCTGCTCTGATTTTGCAATTCCACACATTTCTGAAATTGTTGATTTTCTTTTTTCAAATGTTTTGAGGACCTGAGCAGATCAACATTCCTGAGACCCTCATCTTTCTTTATTTTCAGATATTGTATGATAGACACCAGTTGTTTTGGCTCATTTTGTATCTCATTATTGTTTGGCTGCTAAATAAGGAAAAAGGAACAATGAAGGGGTCTGAATCATCAAGAACAAGTCAGTTAAAATTAATTCAAAAGAAGTTAATTAGGAGCAAAAACCGGTCACTAATTAAGAAAATGGTTAAAATGAAAACCTGCAGCCACTGCGCCTCCAGGAACAGAGTTGAGGACTTCTGCTTTAATCCATTAAGGTCAGCTTTGGGAAGCAAAGGGCTACATCACATTACAGTCTGTTACTGCAGTTATAGGTTGCTGTGTGCATTACACTTCGGTAACCTGTGTGTAATAAACACGAAAGTAAGCGTTTCATTTTACAAAATGTGATAAATTTGCTAAACAGAAGGAAAAGCCCCACTGAGATGAATGGATCCCCTATACAAAAACTGCATGAGATTTTCATTAAGCGACAGAACTAAATTCTAGGCCAGAGGTGCTGAATTCACGGCTCACTTAATCTATATTTAAAACATGTAGACATTAATGTGGCGCAATGATTAAGGCTTTAGACTTCAAACCCTGATGTGGTGGGTTCAAATCCCACCACTGACACCTTGTGGCCCTAAGAAAGTCAGTTTACCCGCCTGTGCTCTATTTGAGAAAAAGAAAGTAACCAATTGTACCGTAGATATTATAAATTGCTTTGGATTAGAGATAGGAAAATGATACCGCAGCATCAGTCAATCTAAAGCGTAGTGAATCGAATCAGTGTCGAAACACTGCTGTCACGTGACTCGTGACGTTTGAAGCTTCGAACGTCATCAGTGCTTTACAGCGTGCGGCATTGGTTTGACAGCTTTGGCGCTAAATGAACAGGTAGCCTATATAAAATGCATCATTCTCATTCAGCAATGTTGGGTTGTGAGGAGAATTTGGAGAGCTTTGGTGACAGATGGCGACTAACAGCGGAAAACGCGTTCAAAAGTTAAATAGTATAAATGGACAAGGACCTTAGCAGAAATAAAATTAACACAGCCTTTGAGTGCGCTTCACTAACGCTCTTGAGAGCTTCTTGACCTCAGTTAACCACCAGATTCGCTGTTCATAAGTTCTGACTTTGTTATGTTTCAGTCCTGGTGTGTGAGGGATGAAAATATATATTTTCGTCGTTATGGAAGTTGACTGATAAAGGTACTATTGTTGGTATAAAGAAGTTTCTAGTGTCTCCTCTTATTACACTTTCGTTTGCATAATTCCAGTTAATAACGTCGTCGGTGGACAGATGCCCGCATGCATACTTGGGGTCGGTTTTCTATTTTTGCTATGACCCCTGTGGCTCAAAGCGGTTTCACATCCCTGAGATCTATCCAATTCATTGATGCCGATGCTCATGATGAAGTCAACCCACTACAAAGTGTGCATTGAATGGATACTGGAATTGTTAATCAGGACGAGGTCTCCGTCTGGCTTTTGCGCGCTGGGCTAATGAGTAGACTTTAACGGATACGAGTACACCCAGGCATGCCTTCGTCAGAGAAAAGCGCCGCAGAAGACTGTTAAGTACGCGGTTTCTTCAGGGTCTTGTTCCACACCCTCGATGCCGCAGCCTTCGCACCGACGGTGTTCTGATGACTTCCGCCGCAGATGGTGCGCAATTTTCTCCCATTGTCAGCTTTTGTTAAGAGTACGTAATCCAGCTTCGCAAATTAATCGGAAAGCTTTTGATGAGTCACGCACCGGGGAGCGAAAAATCAAACCGGCCCCGTCACGGATCTGAATCCGCAAAACCAATAAAGTAACAGCGCGAAAGCGAGCGCAGCCCATGAGTGGCTGAAACTAAGGCAAGACCCCAGACGCGCCTTTAGCACCGCGAGATGCCAAAGCTAATAAAGAGTCCTCCATCTCAATGATTGGCCGAGGTGGGCTGCGGCCAACGTGACAGCTTGGTCTCTGAGGTAAGTGCTCGACACTAAAAGATGCAGCAGCTGAGAGCTGATTAGGAATGCAAGTTCGACGAACTGCCCACAGTGACCTCTCACCGGGATGTCACTAGTCTGGCGAGTGCAAATATCCGCAGCCACTTTTTCAGCTCAAGTCGCTCTGACCGCAGGCTTGTTAAGTAGCCAGGTAAAGAAACAGCGAAATAACCACCTGTGACCGTTGCCTGGGAGAGAGCTTCCAGAAACATACTAAGTTTTGAGATAAGTGAGTTACGTGACAACCTGACATTACTTTGTGCGGTCACTTGAGAAGGCAAAGATTCTTCTCCCGTCGATCTAAGACTGACAGTGTGGTGATGGAAATAAAATGCGCAAAAGGGATTTTCATAGTGACATGATGATGTCGAGTATTGTGATCCAGGAAGACGGGGAGATCAAAATAACTGGACCCGTCCAACCCAAGTGACTGAGTTATAAGCGCTCTTCCGAACGGCAAAAACTGAACCTTGCGGGGTCCAACACAGATCGGCGTGAGGCAGTTCACGTGACAGAGGATGTAAGACAAAGCAGAACAGACGCAGCCCTGTCTATTTAGTGAGCCTGCAGCACCAGAGAGCGTGAGGCGGTTGGTTGCTGTGTAGATCTTCATAGGCGGTATTTTGTTTTATAGTCTCGAAATGATCTTCTATACCGTAAATACGCGTATTTTAATAATTATTAGTCTGCGCATAAAATGGCATATTTCGCGCGAGCATACTACCAGCAGCAGCGTACTGACGGACCAGCGTTAACGCTGATGAAATGCGAACAGCAGTTCCAAAATAAAAAAAGCTTACATTTATAGTGAAGAAAACGAAAACCTCAGTAAATGTTCAGCTGGCACGTGGTGCCATCATCTACCGCGAATCGCTTTTTCGATATCGGCAAGCCCCCAACACAATCCCGCATAGGTTTCGCTGGTAAGATTTGGCACTTGGCTGGCTGTGCAGATAAACCTCGGCTACCATATGGGAATGTTGAAATATGTGAGTTTGACATGATTTTGTAGTGGAGAATTCATGTTACAGGACCTCGATTCCGATTGTAGACCGGAGTAAAGATTGTGAATGCACATGCGATTATGCCGAACAAGTGCAAACCGGTAATCTATCCAGTTAATGGACCGCCAAGTAAACCAGACAGAGCATATTGGTGTCCATATCATTGACAGCATGTACACACATCAAAAACGTAGACGGTCGGCCTCACCATGACGGAAGGTGTTCATAAAATTCCATAAAGAACAACAGTGTCGACAATGTGTACATAAGATGATCCGATCCAAAATGTTCTTAAATGAAGAGACGGCGATGTATTTAAACATCTCATCTTAATGTCCCCAAGACGAGTTGGTGAAAGTTTTGTTATGGTTTATTCCGTCGGCCAATACAGTTTAACCTCCCTAGCAGGTATTTTATGGCTGCTAAAGTGGTTTATAATATGTTGCAGGCAACAATTGTTGATATTCGCTTCTTTGGCTCAACGTAACTCCATGAGGCACGTTAACAGATACTATCCTTCAGATCCAAACTGTCCCGACCACCCCTGACGTCTGGAAACATCTGATATCTCCGCTTTTGGAAGGCTTGTATGCAGCCATTTCAATGACGAACGCCAGCATCTGACCAGGCGGCTACGGCATGTCGGAAACAACTGATGACCCTGAAGCGAGACGGCGGGTGTTGTCTATTTCAGCGCGGTCTTAAAGGCACTTAGCCCCAAATACCGGCAGCCAGGTCAGCGTTACCATAGCGCCTGCGCGAACTGATGGGCAGCGCCAGTCGAGAGAAGGAATTGCAAGAGTTGTCGATAACAGGCGGTTGCCGGCAGTGAAACTTAGCTTTAATATTACCTGAAGAGAAGCGAATACCGGAAAGACGGCGCAATGATGAGCCATTCGAGAGGCATACATTGCGTCTTCAATAGGTACTGCTTGAAGAGGTTGCCGTTCGTGGAAGTAAGAATTGACCACGGCATCCGTCCAGCGATGCGCCTCAACCCATGGGTGCGCAAAGAAAGGGTGTCCTGAGAAGGCCTGACCTGACATGGAACCGGTTTACTGGCGACAACACCGGTACGAACGCCGAACGACCATTGCAATCGCCTGGCGCGACGGTATGCCAGCAACTGAAGAATCCCGGATGCCATGGTCGGACCTCTTCTTCCGATGGCTTACCATAGCAGACCAACCCATTTTTCCCAAATCAAAACATTTAAGCGTGAGTTTCTGCAGTGTTGGACGCAAGAACCCGGCAAAATATTCGAACTATTGAGGAGGGCAAAAAGAAACCAGAGACGTCTAAGAAATATTAAAACTGGCATCTAAGTCAGCGTACCTGCTGAGGGAATGCAGTAAATATTCGGTACAGAGCGCAAATTGAGATAAGCGAATAAGGTCGGCTTTGAAAAGCTTTGTGTTCTCTAACACCAGTGAAATGTATGGAGCCGTACTTAAGAAACGCCAGGTGTCTGGTAAAGAACCTGACACCGGGCTTCTGTAGACGCGGGAAGCGACATCAGCAGAAGCAGATGTCTGATAGCGAAGAAAATGCAATGGACTCTGACGGATGTTATTAGGGTTGTTCTCAATGTAGTCGGAATCAGGTAGTCGGCTATCGCCGCGGCACAGCGGCTCGAGATTTATTTGACGAGCGGCGCATAGCTAAGATAAATACATCTGGGCTTGGGCAACTGCAGAGTAGTATTAGCAGTACACGCATGCGTATAAAAGAGAATGCCTACAGACGTTTAAAACGACCGCTCAGTAAAGAAGGTGGTGGTGGCGCAGCGGTTATACTTATGCCATGATTTGAGTCGGTTTGGTGATTTGAGTAAGCTGAAGTTTTCATGATGTTATTTGCTTTGATACATCTTGGGAATATCAGCGCAATCTTTTTTTGATGGAGGCTGCCCTGCTCGGGGTGGCTGAACCGCGGATGGCAGTGCCCATCTTTTAACGGGAGCGCTGTCTTCTCCAGAATGAACTGCGTGATTTCCTGACAGCTGATTTATTCCAATGTCGGCAGACAGATCGTTATCAGCCACTCCTCGTTGAGTTGCCTGCCACTTGAGTCCTCCCTTGATCCAGGCAACAGTTTGCCCCGAGTTGAAAGGGAGAATCGCAAGTAGACACACCAACTGTTGAATGAGAGGTTTTATATCATAGTCCACAGCAGAAACAGTCCCAGGAAACAGGAGGATAAAAATTAAAAATTAGGTCGATGCAACTGCCGACAGGATCAGGCAATGGCACCAGGCTGCAGAGAATATACAGGCAATTATTTTCCATCCTCACACCATGCCTGCTACCGTCTGTGTGGCGTGACATGGCCCAATGGAACTGATCCAACCCTGGAGACTATGTGGGTCTGACAACTGTCTGTGGGCAATATGCTCTGGTGAGCACTGTTTATTTATATTCCAAGTTCTGTCCTGGGAGTAAAAACATGGAGACTTCTGGCAATGGTCTGATTATGTAGACGGCTGTTCATGTGTGTGAGAAGGAACCTCCCAAGAGCCTGAGTGGGGGAAGCCAGGGCAGGGGAAGGAGAAGGAGGAATATTCAGATAAACAACGCAATCACGGCTACATGACAATAAAGGACGAACCGAGGTACTGGAATGCGGCTAAAATGTCAAGTCTGGGTGGATGATGTTACAGTGTGTGGCTAGAGGATCCTTAGTGGCAGAAGAAGTTTGTGTTTTAAGCAAAAAAATATGTGGAAGCATGGTGAATGAAAATACCTGAGATGGTGGTAGTATCAAATGTTATAAATTAAAGATTTCTAATTTCAAATTAGAAAGACAGGAATAGATGGTGTGCAAGGAACCTTCCACAGATATTTTGTCCCGTCCCAGGCTGAAGTGAACCCATTGCGAGATTACCAGCTGAAAAAGCAATTTGTACCATTAGCTGTAGAGTATTTTTAAAAATGAAGAAGAAAAGTGTCAGATTGCCTTCTCGGAGTCAATATTCTGGTGTTAAGGTACTGAAAACATCTGCAAGATAAATTAATGAAAGAATAAAAGATCAATTTGTTCCTGCATAGAAGTGTTGCGGGAAAGAAAAATCAGTGCATCAGCGATTCACATTTTCAGTTTGAGGATTCTGGGGAAAATTATCTGATAAAATAGTGGCTCTATTCTAACATAGTAGGTAACTTTAGAGGGCTTTTATAGTACATAAATAGCGCACATTTTGGTATTATAGGCATTTCCTCCCGGAACATTGATTTTTCCTATTTCATTTTCTGCGTGTATTATCGATAGCGTCGCGTGAAATACCAGTGAAAATACCAGCATCATAAACAAAACCACGAAGGTTCATTTACGTTCTGGGACGCTATCAATGAAATATTGAATTTATATATTCTTATTAAGATCCAAAATGCGGGGATTCTTAAACTAGGCAATACCAAAGAAAGAGAAATATTTAGATACATAGAACTTTTTAAAATGAAATACCCTAAAAGGCTGAAAAAATGTTTTAGGACTCTGTTAATTGAAATTGGTCACGATTGACGTTTACGCGGAAGAAATGAGCTTAACCATTCTATTTGCCCGTCATTCAAGGAAAAGATTAAGAATTTGCCCGCCCAGATTTCGTGACTTTCGGACTCGCTTTTGATATGTTGTAAGAATGAACAGCACATGGATAATGGGCGTCATTGGCGCGATGGCGATATGACGATATATATAATTAATATTATTATATAGGTTGTTAAGAAGGCCCAACATACCGCCTGATGCTCTGGCGGGAAGAAAGTTCTGGTGAGCAGAATGGAGGCTTTTCCGAGAAGGTTGGCGAACTTCAAATATCTGGTGGTGAGATGCTGCCGCGATACGACGACGTGTCGCGGCGAAAGCCTTTTATGCAGTGTCAGGTGCAGTATAAAAGATGAAAGACTTTCAACGCCGACAACATGGAAGGTAGGCTCTATTTGCAGGATTAAAGGAGCCAAGTTTGTAATACCTGGCAGCAGAGTGATGTTGGCAACCTGCTGAACCCGTCACGAATTATCCCAACCCACCTTTGGCTGAGATCCAGGAGCAGTCCGCCCGACAGCACCTGTCCCCATCGACGTACACCTATAACATCAAGTCCTCGATATCATGCGATTAATTTTAATTTGTAAGAGTTAAAATGCAATATTAATTTTATTTAAATTTGTTTCATCTTTGCTTACTATTTAATCTCCATTATTATTTTAATCAGTATACTGCCAGATCATGAATTTCCTCTTCGGGATTATTGCCAGTGCTATCTATCTTGATTCATCTTACACTTTTCAAACCAGTTTAAATCTTGAACTTGAATTATTAGGAACAAAATGCAGATAATTTGTAAGACATGTCAATGTTACTGTACAAATTTTTGTAATGATTTATTATTGGAGCACTTTTACTTTGGTAATACATACTGGATTGATCCTTATTCAATAATGATTCCTAAAGATGTTTCTTTTAATTGAGTGGAAATCTGCAACCGTGAGCCCAAATTGAAAACATTTTGCAAAGTTGATGGACGTGAATCTTGCGCTTTATTTCACCAAACTTTTACTCCATCCGTTTTGAAGACAAAATTGGATTTAGATGGGTTAGACTGGATTGTCCGACTGTTTGTTTCATTCATAGAAATATCTTAATAGGAAACCTCTGTTCAGCACAGATCCTGATATCCTACATATCTTTGTTTTTCAGATTCATAAGAAGGCTTTCAGGTGAATTGGCCTGACACACACAGATTCGTGACAATATATTTTCATCCATACCACCGTTATTTCAATATATATAGCTGCCCAGTGCACTTCACGAACCTTAGTGCCTTTCTCGGTGCACTTATCCTCTCTGCAAGTCCAGGCTTTAATTTTAGTCTCCCAGCCTCTTTCTCCTCCCGGGTCTTATATGGCCCTGCTCTGTGATGAGCTTTTAGGTGTCTTGGAGCATTGCCTCAGCCATGCTGCCCCAGCTGCGGATGGCGGGTGCGATGGTCTCCTGGCAGCTTCTCCATGCGTGCCAAGTTTTTCTCACCAGGCACTTCCTGGGTGGGCAGCGGCAATTTCAGGACACCTTAGGTACTGGGTGGGGAGCGGCTCGGCGGGTGGCCAGCAGGTCCCTTGGCGCAGGGCTGAACCAGCCCCGCATCTCCAAGGCTCTGAAAGATAACCAGTGAGCGGACGGCCTCACTTTGCCTGAGGATGTATACACTCTCTCTTGTCTCCATGTCCCGGCTGGCCCAGTTCCCGCTGGTTTTGACCACGTGGATAAATCGACGATCGGTACGGCGGCGACTCCACGGCCCTGGCACACTTTCTCCCGCGCCCACCAATGGCATTCCACAGAAATCCACAGTGACGGACGTCACGTCCGAGGATACGTTTCTCCTTTGCTGACCACTGGCGACGTGGCGCAAAATTATTAGGCTGACTTGTTTTAAATGAGTTCAGCCATTTATTGCCCGGTGCGCAGGTAGCGTCTATTTTAGTAATGTAGCGGATAGCATTTAAAGCTGAAACTATGTTGCTCGTGGATGGGGTTCGCAGATAAAATCTAATCATTCAGACTTGGCAAGGAGAACCTGAATATAACTTGGAAGAGGGGAGTTCGTCATGAATCATACGCACGATCAGTTTGACCACTGACAACGTTAGCACTGATTCCAGTTCCATAGCCACCGCGATGTCTCACGTCAAGAGCTCCCATCCAGTGCAGGATGTTTGAGCCTGAAAAGATCATCGCATCCCAACTGGCAGACTGACATCCGTCTACTTCCGTCCTTTTTTGCTTGGGACAGTTGACCCTCAACACGGCCTTTCAGTCCTATTATGAGCAGTTATGTCCATTGGCACTTTTACCTCCTGCGCAGGGCCCAGTACTGCTCAATGGAGCCCGCTTTGACCGTCTAAATTGTCGACAAAATGGTACATTCTTGAAATTAAAGTATTTGAACCGTAGTGCGGCGAAAGGCACAGCATGGAAAAGCTTAACGGTTTGCAGGATGTAGTAGAATATGGTGTGGATTTTGCAAATACCGCGTGATGAAATGCAATGTTTGTGGTTTAACGCAGAACCGCTATGGCGATTTAGTGAATTTTAGTGGCAGAATAGATATTTTAGACAAATGTTTTGATATGGTCTTCTGATACGGTGGCGAGAGCACAAGTCACCTGGTCGATGCGTGGCACAATCAGAATTATCTAACCCACATAAGGGGATCTATGAGATCGAAAGCAGACGCCGCCTGGCGGACAATGCATGGCTAGTTATGTTGGGGCCTCAGTCCAGGCGAGAGCCTGAAATGGTCAGATCAGTGCGAGCGCCAGGTCGCCTGCAGAGTTTATTTAATTAATTGAAAAGAAGCCAATAGCATGGCATGGTGATGACACACACGACTATGACTTTTGAGGATAAGGACACATTATTTGAGGTCAGGAGTATCCAGTAGTCTTTGTAACAGGATAAAAGCCAGTTTAGGCTAGTACGCTGATGGTGACATAGGCCAAAATGATTAACATATTGCTCGTTATGATATGAATTATGCGCAACCAGTGAAATGGCGCGCACATCGGCCTACGTGATGACTTTTGGAGTGTTCCATACATATAAAGACGTGGTTTTGGTGAAACAAAGTTCCAGATGAAGTCTCACAGATTCAAAGATTATGAATCCTTATTGTTGTTTGGGTATAACTTACTGAAAATTGCAATGAATGTGATCCCCCAAAGACCTGGTGTGGACGCAGGACTTTGGGCTGCAGTACTGACATCTCTCCAGTTGTGATGACTGACAACTCATCGTCCACAAATGGTCACACTACCGTGGATAAAGATTATTTGGGTTTGAGTATTCAATAGTAGCTGGGTGTATATTTGGCAATTTTATAAAATCGATAGCATGACGCGGAGTATGGTGATGCAGAAGACTTCATCTCTGATTATTGTCACAAGAAGCGCACAACCCCAAACTGAAAGAAAACTTTGAGCACAAGCAACATGGTGTTTTATTCCATTATCCGCCCGAACAATACAACCATATTGGAGCCGAACCGGAAACTGCGGGGGTTCATGCCAGCAGCAGGCACTATCTCCTTACTTGTATATATTTAATGGTATATGTTGTTGGCGAATAGTTTCCTATCCATTAGTTATTAAGATTACGTTAAACAGGTGTGCATCTACCTTTTGAACTATGGACATTCTTTGCTAAAGATTTTATCTTTCTTCGATGACAATGTGGATGATGGAAATACCAAATCGAAGTATGTTCTTGGAAGTGCAAGAATCATTCCAGGAGGCAATCAACAGACCTGGGTTGAATCAGAAAACCCAAGTCCCGTTATCCCAGCAAAGCACCATTGCTAAGCAACTTGTTCACTGGCCATTGTTTAATTAGATTTATATCCAACTGTTAGTATCTTTGTACGTACGGAAAATTGCAGCCAGAATAAGAAGGGCAGAGCACGGTTTGCGCTTTGAGCGAAATGGAATCGCAATAATGATCTTTCAGAAGAGAGGAAGGGGATCAAGAGACAGATGGCATTGATCGCCTTCCATGTGTCCAGCTGCATAGATGAACAGCGGGGAGAAAACTGCTGGAATAAAGTTCTCGAAAGATATGCTTATGTATGCAGGTAAGAGTTGCTACCGTGGGAGGTTTTTTCTAATATGGGGGAAGCACACACCAGGTTCTGCATCAGGCATTGTTTGAAGCGAAGGTCAATGTCGCGGTCCTCCTGTGGGAAGCGTAAAAGGAATCTAGATCATTTCGTGTCGCACCAAGCCTCCCACGTGAGGGTTTTCTGCCTTTTGGGGCGCGTATACCCAATCAGTATATAAGCGGTAGCCAGTCCCGCCTCCCGCTCTTTCTTGGGACCAACCGTGTGCGCAAAGGCTTACCACCGCCCGGCCCCGACAAAAAGGCACACGGGTTGATCCTCTGACGAGACTGATGTAAGTGGGGCCCCTCGGTTCACTGGCTCAGGCATGACAGGGCCTGGGCTCTGATGCAAGAAAGATACATGGGTGGCATGCTATCGTACATAAGTTAGTTCCTTTAAGCTATATACTTATTTCATAACCTATTTATATGTTATAATTGAATAATGCAAATTTTGGCTGATGCGGTCACCCTTCTTGACGGTTTACTTACAGCCTTTTAACCTCTGTCCATTTTCCCAAATTAAAAAACAGTGGTATCTCGTGTAAATAGTTCTAGGTCTCAGGAATACATAGTTATTGAGCCTGCTCAGCAAACCTCAGTCACCTCAGGACAAAATGAGTTGGGAGGCACGAGGCTCCATAGAAGAAGCCTCTCACAAACAGGATTACGTAATTCTGGAGAAGTTCCTCTTGAAGTGACCTTCACAACCCAAAGGGCCTCCCAAAGCCCATAGTCCGTAGTGACGCTCTTTTGGTGTCTGTCGGAGTCCTAGTTTCAAGGATGGTGTCTCGGTTCATCAGGTGAGTATGTACGTCCGATCAGGACTAGCCCTCCAGTTTCTCCACAGCACTGCCCCGTGGCGGCCAGGCAACAAACCGGATGCCAACATTCTCGTGAGGTTATCTCGATGAAACATGGCAGCGGCGGTACCAGACAACCGTAATTTTCTTGGTCAGTCGTCCAGCAGGCCAGTGAAATCGAATTACGCAGCAAGTCGCAGTTGGGGATGCCAGCTCACGCCTGCTTAGCCCGCTGGTCAAGGTACCATGTCTTTATTAGATAGATAAGCAGCGCAATTCACATGAGCGATAAGATACAGATACGAAAGGCACCCAAGGCGTGACAACAATACAGGTGATAGATAGATGGGATAGATAACAGATAGGACAAGCGAACGGCACCATTTGGCGTTAGAGCAGACAATGACGAGGCGAAAGGACAACCCGTCTGCACGCCGGAGGACATGGTGCGTACTATGCGATAGTACAGATAGATGAAAGGCATTTATATATCAGATAGATATGAAGGCACCAGCGATAGATAGACAGAGCAGGCGATAGACAGCCTTCTGGCATCTACCTCCGCCGTAGAAGTCTTTCTGGCGCATTTCATCTGTCTACTTCCACATGGCACAGCAGCCCTTTCACATTCATCTGCTCCAAATATGTTCCCAGGCTCTGAGAGCAATGTTTATACTACAGAAATGAATGCCCATAAAGATTAATGTCACTGTAGTAGTCTAGGGCATGTGAGTAAATCTGTCTAACGTGAACATTTTGATTTTTCCGTGGTAATCTGAATTTTGTCCCAGAAATACTATAGATTCATTTTTCACTGAGGATGAAGATAGCAAATTGCTCTGTAAAAGATGAACTCCTTTTGTATTTTTTTGTTATTTGTTCTAAATTCCCAGACGGCCCCTCATTCCATTAAAGGGGAAAACTGCAGAGGAAACCCTCTGATGTCTCATCTGTCACAAAGAATTTGTCCTGTGGCCCTAGAAAATGTCATGGGCAGCTCCATACTACATAAGAACAAGAGGCAACCTCCACCTTAAATAAAACCCATCTTCCCATAGCTGGTGATAACTAATGTGGATTTTCAAAGAAGAGGTGATTGTGAATGGAACCTGTTTGTATTGCACAGCCGTGGGGTTTCAGAAGGTGCTATGGAAGATCTAGAATGTGGGTGTAACACTGTTGCAAAAGATGGCGCATCTGGCGGCCGGGATCATTCAGCATTGAATCTGGGAGGAGTCTGATCTAGTATCTAAAATACTGGGGTTGCTAATATCACAAAGGAAAGCTGCCCAGAGAATGATTCTGTGCCCCAGGGTCCTGGTCTGGCGATCAAAGAGACGTGACAGTGCGGTGTCCGAAATGTCCCTTTCAACATCATTCTGTTCAGAAACTAGAAGCCTCCTGGGGAACTGATAGCATAATTGAGATGGCATATGTGGATAGATGAGCTGTGAATAGCCAACCTTGCTGGGGACTGCCTGAAAATGTGCGTTTTAAGAGAATAAAATTCATTTTTATTATTTTGTCAATTAAAGATATGGGTATTTTTCATAGAAGCCAGTGCCTCTGCGGGCAAACCGTTGAAACAAGTTGCAAGAGAGTCGATTTTGTTTCATCCTATCAGTAGTAAATTTCAGGTTCCATCTGCGTGCGAAATAGCAGTTCGCGTTTCTAAATTGTCATAAGTTTTAGTAGATTCCCACACGAACAGCAGCAGCTGCGCATCATTACGTTAACACGGTTAAGCGATAAAACCACCATTTGACAGAGCCCCGCGATTCCTGACCCCGACGGATGTTGCGTTGCATTTTGGAAATGTCCAGTGGTTCATGCGCATATATAGCGTGCGGTTTCATATAAGAAATATGTTGCGTGCAGTGAAATGACATGGGGGTGTACTTGAGTGATCTTATCAGTGTCAGCAAGGCGATACACGATGATGACGACGCTGAATTTACAATAAAAACATTTTTCTAAAATTACTGCAAACATGTATATAAAACTAGTATGCAATCAATACTTAGGAATATTTACCATACTAGAATCTAGAAGCAGAAAACATAGTGTGTATTTGAAAAAAGACTAGTCACACTGAAATTTTAGTTTTAGATTCTGAAAGAAAGTTTAATATCTCGAAGTAAAAGGAAACCAATTAAGCATATAAGACCTATTTTTAAATTGGTAAACTTAATATGCAGCAGCTAAATTGCCTGTGAAGAGCCTGATGAAAATAGTTGACCAAAAGTTTTCAGAAAGGCCAGTCTGCCAAATGACCCAAGGATAAGCAGCCGACAAATCAAATTATTTAATTGGCTATTCACTCTAGTGGCTCAGTGGCAAAATAAGAAGACCGATAAAATGCAAGCAGACTTTTACAAATTGTAAATGCAGAATTGTAATTCTCTCAAGGCAACAGATGTGTTTCCAACACAACAGGAAAGCTGATAGAACTGAGAAACAGAAATGGAAACGAATCAACATCTGTATCTGAATAGATTGTGATAAGATACTTTGTTAATCCCAAGGAAATTATATCCAGGAAGATACCGATAAAAAACATGTTAAAACTCAAAGAGCGATAATGAATGGGAGGTATACAATAGATAATAGAATTTTGTGGTACAGCACTGTTTATCGGTGCGGAAACCAGAGTCACAGGCGTGGAGGGATGGAAACGATCCTCCCAGTCTGCTCAGCGGAGCAGGACAGTGACAGCTAGTCTGTCGCTGAAGTTGCCTCCTGTCTGGAGGCCATCCCGTTCAGCGGATTCTCCATGACTGAGCAGGAGCTCGTTTTAGTGCCCGCGCAGCAGAGCCTTGCGCATACAGGAGGTCAAAACCGTCTAGTGCTTATTCTCAACAATAGAGTCATTTGAAAGAGATGTTGTCCAGGTGCGGAGAGGCGTCTTTTGCGCGTTTCCCCAGCATGGTACCACCGCTGTGAGAAGATGGCAATTTCACTATAACTGTTTGGCGGTAGTAACATCTGTAGCGTTTTATTGCAGAGCGTTGATACGCCAGTCTTCTACATGAAAGCCCAGCTCTTGCTCCCGGGACCCTTGTTGCCAAGGTAGAGGTCAGTACTGGCAGGTCCAGTCCAATTTCTATCATCCAGCTGCACCCGAGTATTGCAAGTCTGTACCTCCTGCACATAAATGTCGCCTCTCTGATGACTGTGACCACAATAATTGCTGAACCACGATGTATAGCCATGCCCAACCTCCTCCTGCCACTTGACATTCAGAAGACGCTGTAGAGAATAGAACAAAGCAAAGAACTCCCAAACCTTCTGGGGCTTTCTCCCAGCCAGAGGCCAGGTGCCTGCGAGATGTGCCGCCGGACGTTAAGACCAGGCAGTCAAAGCGAATATTTCAGTGTGAGAACACGAACATTGGTGTCGTTTCGTAATCTCCCACAGAAACACACAGGCTGATCTCAAAGTATTTATGAGGATGTCCGGTGTGACAGTGACAAGAGATGAGAGTTTATTGATATTCTTAGGTTTTACTTGGCGTTTCGACAGAAAAGAACATTAGGACCCATAATAAAGGGGTGTGTGGGTGGGATGGGTGGGGTGGTAAATGAAGATCGAGAGCGTATACTGAAAGATATATGAAATATGCGGGCGCATTGAAGACGCATGGAGAATGTCTGACCTATTCGTGGTAATAAAGAAGGACAATTAGACATTCTCAGAAGGGTTTGGGGCAGCCACCCGTGTATAATGTCCTTCGCCTGCAAAAAGCATTGTTTGGAGAACCGGTCAATACAGACAAACAAGGGCTGAAGGCCTGTGATGTTTTGAGATTACTGAGGTGGGGCATCTAGAAGTTTAGCCATCGGAGGCACTGTAACCCTGTGGGATTTCCCGGTGGTCTGTAAGGGATCAGAGGAGACCCTTAGGGGAATTCCTCACATCCTGCTGGACGGGAACTGCTGCTATTCAGGCCCCTCGGTTAACCTCCCATCTGTGACGCAGAGGCCTCGGCCCGTGACCTGAGGTGAAGTGTCATTGATCTTATTGTTGAAAAACGACCCACAGCTTCCACCAAAAATGGTTAGCCTTCTATATCGTTAGCATTTTCATCAATGAGCCAAGGTCTCTTTATGTTGAAGAAAAAGAATATATATGCAACAGATTAGGTAAGGTTAAGCGCAATAGCAACGTTGTAAGGTCTATGGTTTGGTGAGAATAGAATAAAATAAAAGAACTGATTTGAAGTTGGGAGAAATACCAGGTTTTGAGGTTTACGACCACAACCACCATAACCAACCTTTCCCAGAACTTACGACCAGACACCACAATAATAAGAAGAGAAGAAGTTGCGCCTGCCAGTCTGAACGGAAGATAATGTCAGAGTGAGACGGCACATAGTATAGAAGGTCAAGCAGACAGCAAGCAGAGAAAGGCAGCGCAGTGGCTGCCGCAGCGTGTCACCGATTGAAGCTGGGAGAATGGTTAATAAGCCAGCGAGCCGATGGAGCTATTGCAGGGGCGTTTTTCGCCGCTTTTTAAGGCGGTTTTGGAATTCTGCAGAGCGCATATTTGAAGACGGCAAACCAAGCGATCCCAGTCCCTGATGTATGTGAAAATGGTGCAGGCTTTTGGCTCTAAACGCATTTTCTTAATATCAGGTGATTGTTTTATGCGTACTGCTCTTGTCTTACCTTCTGAATTACCTTGACTTAGCCGCGAAGTTCTTTTCCCACCAGCCAGCGTCAGCCAACGGTATATCAAAATAAGAATTCAGTACGGGACCAGTTTCACCAAAACACCGCGCACAGGTGGAAAATAAAGAGGCAGAGGTCTTCTGTGGCGCTGATCTCTGGAAGCTCACCGGAACTACCGTGATGGTGGCCTTAGAAAAATCTGAAAGAACAAATACTTTCCGTGGGCGTCTGCTGGAGAGCCGCAACGCTTGCAGAATTTGCAACTGGCAGAGCTTACCACAGTGAACGGCTTTTCGTTAGTTTCGGGTCTGGCCGTGTGGCCATTCCACCAGGTTTCGGGCCAGCGCCCTGTCTGCTAGGCTGCTACCAGAATGAAGAGGAGGAACCGAACCCTAAGAACAGTCGCGTTGGGCAATGGAGGGAAGGTTGAAGGAATTAAAAGGAATCTGTCCACCGATTAGGGAAAGGCACCAGAGGTCACCGGCCTGAAGGAGGCACCGGTTTTACCAGACTAATAGAGAGAGGCGAGGCAGAGGCCAGGCAACAATGACCCGTCCTGTTATAAACGGCAGATGATAGAATAAGCGTACAGCAACTGCCGATGGCGACGACATCCGTCAAATAAATTATGTCATTTTAAATTAACTACGAACTGATTGATTGAACCCAATCCACAATTATCCATATGAACAACCAACCCCAACCACTTTTTCATCTGCTGCTGTTTCGGCGTAAGGCTTTTCGCCATGCCGGATCATATCACATTACAATACTCGATATTCAGCATCACCAGCCTGGAGGAATTGAAAGCAGAAGAATTGGAGAGAATTACCGGGTATATAGCGCCTTTATGACACGCCTTTGTTCTGTGTCATCAGCACGAAGTTTCTTTTCCAGTCAATCATGGAGTTCAGTGTGAAATGTTTCAACTTTTCAGAACTTTAAATGTGCAGCGCACTAATTAAGCTTCCAGAATTGCTTAGACCAGCACTACTATACTGTAAACTTGGCACCAGAAGAAAGCAATATTCTCATCTCCTGGAAGCGATTTTATAAAAGCGCCAAGATGAAAGCAGGCGATGAGTGATATTATTTTAAGGAAATGGCACATGAAGGAGGCAGATAAAAGGTCTTCATCCCTATCCTTCTTTGCCAATCTATATTCTTTTCATACCACGATCATAGGATGTAATCATCATTACAGAGTGCTGATTGTGTGGCATTTAAGCCATTTAAAAGAAAAGCAGGACAAAGTGACGGGCGGCGCCGGTAATATATAGACATAGCAACAGAAAAGAGAAAAGGTCAGCCTTGAGCAAAAGAGGTCAAGTTTGTGTTTTGGGACGCATGAGGCCATGTGTAGGGTCTAATAATTTGACGTGGGGGTGGGAAGCATTCACTGTGTGTATAAGCCAAGCCTCATTGGGAGGCCTGGCGGTGGAGAATGTCCACCTGAACTTCCAACGAAAGCCACCAAGGCCTAGAGTTTTGCCTCGAGTACTAAGCACAAATGGTTTAATCAAGGTCGACAATTACCTCTGAATTTATTTTATTAACGTTTTCAACCTCCTATCACCCAGAAAAACGTATATTCACGTGACATACATCTCAGTATTTTAGTTGGTCCAGAGAGCTCAGAAGATCAATGTAATGGACTGTGTCCTAGTCGGAGGCAAAGAGAGCAAAGCCCAGAAGCAAGAAAGGATCTGGCACAATATGAAGACAGCTAAGAAGACTTCAAATAGCAAACAGCATTAACGTGGCACTTTAATACGTATGGATGAGAAACCAAGACTAAACGATTTGGTGACGAAGTTTTATGATGTTCTCATCCAACGACAAACAAACGACTCCGATTGAAGTGAAATGTCGAGACTGAAGCTGTTATTCTGTGTCTTTTTCCCAACGTGTATTTTTCTCTCTGTACTCCAATTGTAAGCCTTCCATATGACACTCCAGACAGTGGATGACTTCCATAACCTCTTTTCGGCGCTTTACTTTTTGATATGCGACTCTTTTATTTCCGCACCGCGATTTTGTGAACGTGAGCCAAGTTTCTCCACGACGCCAGGCTCACCTGGATCAACTTCCTTCTTGTTGACTTTATACTCATCGCCTCATTTGAAAATAAATAAAGAGGTTTGCCTCCACGTGATCACCAACCCCTTGTTTTTCTCGGACACAGTGGCGGTTGCACTTAAGGACGATTACATTGATTCCCAGTGGCATTTGGGAGGCGGAGTCGAGGCGCTTTACATAAACTAATACGCACTGAAAGCGTTACATTTCCAGTGCCGATCTGAACTGGTGTAGTAGAAGAACGTGAAGCTGGAGCACACAGATCCTGCATCTGGATGCCGGCGCGCAACAGGGCTTTACGCTATAATGCAGTGCGGCTCCCATGCCATTGCTGCTATACATGAGGCCCCAGATTGCAAGACCCCAGCAGCGGCATACCCCAGAAAATATTACCAGATTTCTGCCTGCTGAACCTGATCCTGTTCAACCCAGTCCCATGTCCTCCATGTCCTTAAGGATGTAAATTGGCATCAAACTGGATGGAATTATAAGATAAGAGTTCGCCCAGAGTTATCCCAATTTAGATGGTTATTTATGGTGATTCCAAATCAGCACCTTCTGACAGCAGCACAGATCCCATCTCAGAGTTTTTATCTCCCACTCCCCTACTGACACAATGAACAGTGATTTATTCACAGAAATTTGCACACATCTCAACATTTGCAGAAAATAAAAGAGAGAGCAACTGTTTTGAAGGCTGGTCAATCCCATGCAACACAGCGAGACAACAGTGAAGGGTGAGGCCTTCATTTAACGCCCAATGCAAGGCAAAGATTCAGGCCTACAGTTCAAAAGGCAAAAATGTCTGGTAATATGCAGAGAGAGGAAAATATATGTTTGATTCTACTCACAAAGTGCAAATAAGTTTGTATTATTTAAAAATTATTTTAAGTATCCCAGTCAATATTACAGCAAGAATAAAGTGAAATACAGCAATTCAGGAGCAATATCTCAAACCCGACACAACAGGACACAGACCAAGTTACACTACAAATACACCCTTTATCTCAGCTGTGTGGAAACAATTTCTTGTCCCACAGCAGCATAAGGCATGCACCCAATCAAAAGTAATCAACACACTGCCCTTTCTTCTTTCCTCTTCTCTGCCCTCCACCTCCAGCAAGTTTCGGTCCACCTCCGACCTGAGACCTTATAAAGCATCCGGCGCCTTGTGTTCCCAGAAAATCCCCAGTCACACCTCCGGCGTGGCAGTCCTGGGTAGAGGAAGGCCCATTTTCGGCAGGCCTCCCAGCAGGGTTTGACATCCGGCTGAGCCAGGTCAGGGGCAGGGGGTTGCAGTTGCTCCACTGAACCTCTCTGAGGGAGGTTACTTTCCGCCCTGCAAGCCTCCTTCCATTCGTTTGAAGGGTATCCTGCCTGTGTGTACAATTTCTGCCCCCAGGTCGTTGTTTCAAAGACGAAATTAGTTCTGTTTAAAAGAAATATCAAAACAGATTTCCCAAGAGTACAATAAATAGTACTGACGTGGAGGTGTAGTGAATTTAATCTATATAAATAATTACCTGAATGGCCAGGCAGAAAGCTATTATCTGCTTTATTCTTTTTGGCAAAAAGTGAGATCCCAGTTTCTCTTCCAGCAGCATGTTGCCCACCAATCAAAGGCACAGAGTCTGACTTATACCTCTACTGTGTTTGCCATATAACAATATGATCCAAGATCCTAGTCTCTTTATATATACAAAAGGGAGACTATATTCAACCTGGCGTGCCACTACATTTATTCATTACTACAACCTATCTAAACTCGTTGTAACAGCAGACTATCACCGTGAACTTTCTTTGCGGTAAATTTATTTTGAAAATATTTAGAGCTCTGTAGAACTAGAACAAAACGAAAATTGGATACCCAAGCTTGAAAAATGTTGAGTGCGCTAATGGAGCTCTTCACATCACACCCAGTAGCATCCTTTTATAGCACTAATCATCTGCTCAGAATCGCCTTTGACCCACTAAAGAAGACACCTGGATGGAGCCATCCTCTCTGGCGCAATCCCTTCATGAACTGCTCCAACTGAGTGCCCCAGCCTTTGAGATCATCGCCCACAACCCTCCAGACCTGATCCTGAATCCGACTCTGGCTAGACACTGCAAGATTTGGTGGATCTTTCTTGCCTCTTTTTTGCATAGTGTTTTTCCAGGTCGCTGTCCTGTCAAAGTTTTAGTGAAGAATCATCAGAGTCCTGTAAATTCCACGCGGGCTGACGTTTGGCGTTTTCCCAAAATTTAGATATATCTCTCTATCGGCCCTTTCCATGGACCCAGTGCTCGTCCCAGAGAAGCCAGCCCAAAGCCTGATCCTGCTTTGGGAAAAGCAGAGTTGCTTTAAAAGAAAGATGGGTTTAGATGTTGATTAGTTCTTTCTATTCCACAGTGCTGAGGTGGAATCCATTTGTTTGGTTTGTTTAATAGGACGGGCGAGAGATCCGACCAAGTCCAGTCCAGGTCCAAGCACATGGCTGAGAACATACACTGATCCGCATCCACCTGATGTCCTGTCCAAAGAATTGTGTATTTAAGGAAATAAAAGATGAATTGAACATTGGACGTTCTGAAGGTGTCATGAAAAGAGACTTCCAGGAATTTCGGCAAATTATAAAACCAGCTGTATGGATGGATCAAGAATTGGGATCCCTGAGCCAAACCCTTTCATAAAAAATGGTTCTAATTTCCTTTGGTTAGTGTATCCCTGGTCCAAGTTTTTATCTGGAGGCCAGTTTATGGAAGTTGTAAACCCATGTTTCCTACTGCGTAGGGTGTAAACAGCTCCTAATTTGACTGCGCCACTGGGTGTCGTCGATTCAGGCTGTATCCGTGAGGCAAATATTTTGAGGAAATCAAGAAGGACACCCTGACTGGTGAGGAATCCAGCTAACCAGGCCATGGCACATCCAAGATTAGAGTATGCAGAGTGATAGGTAACGGTGGAACTACAAGGAGTGAATGGGAGGTATAGACTGCATTTCCTCTCAGATACTTTCCAAGAGCGACCAGTTTCATGGTTTTGAAGATGACCAATTATGTTCGCTACCTGTTGGTTATTTTAGTGACAAAAGAAGATGCAATGAGACAAGACAGCAAGTCTTGAGTATCTAGTCCTTTAAATCCCAAGGCTGGCCTGACATAGCACAAAGTTTTGAACAAACAACCTTCCTTGTGAAACTCTCAGCAAGTTTTCTACCTGCAGTTACAGTGACACGCAAATTTTCACAAAAAAAAAGCACATGTCAGCATTTTGTCTTGTCTCCTGTCTCTCTTCCTCCTCTCGTCACTAGGCTCTTTAATCCTTCCCTCCTTCTCCCAACTTGACTCTTGAGCATGCAGCAAAGCCTGCTTATTTTAACCCTGTAAGTATTTCAGTGGTTCCTGCGGTCAGGCCCTGGGGATTTCCTGCCTGCTGCTGCAGGCCCCAGTCTCCTGCAGAGGCTTGGCACCCACAGAACCTCCAAATTAGTGGGTGAACCCCAGAAACCACCGCGATGCAGCGGGGAAGGAGCAGTTGTGTTGCAGGTGATCTTGGGACTCGCAGCACTGGCTGCAACAGGAGTGTGTGTCTTCTATCCGTCGGATCACGCCTTATGTGGTAACTTTTGACTAGAATATGGTCAAAATAAAGAGCGAAAATGAGATTCATACATAATTGCTCACACAGAAAGAACCTCTCGGTACCTAGATCAGAAAACGCTAGAGTTCCGCCCGTGCCCGTATCAACTGCACATTTTGCACTTTCTTCCTGCTCTGCTTGCAAAAATGCAACAAGGAAATAAAATCCTTTAAAATGTATTCTAGGTGAAGAATACCAGTTTTACAAAAGATACGATTTTGAATTTTAGTAGCAACTATTTTCGGGCTGACGTGGCAGAAGATATTACGACGCGACAGTTGTCGTCTGTCACCGGGCGCAGCATATTAGCAGAAAGCGCTGGCCCCGCGAGTTTAGAGATCGTCCGGCTCGTCTCCTTCCTGGTGAGTTTGTGGCAGTTTTCTCGTGTTCGCGGGCCCGGCCTTCCGTTTCTCTCCTGGCAATCCAAAGACAAGGTTAGGTGACCACATTCGGCAAATTGGGGTGGTGTGCGGGGCGCATGCAGTGTCTCTATGTGGGTCAGGCATCCCTGCCCTGATTGTTCTCGGCTTGTGCTCCTCGTGTTACCGCAACTCGCATTCGATTCAGTGGGTTAGAAACGATGGATGGGTTGTTCTGAGAAGGCTCCCTGTTTAAATGCGCTGCTAGTCGAACTGGGCCCCTCTGGCCGCACAGCATTATGATTTTTTATAAGGAAACAAAATTAAAAAAAGAAACTTGACATTGATTCGAGCAGGAACGTGGCCTGTCGGAATCACTATTCAATCAGAATTATGTGGTGTAGGAGCATTTCTGCTTCGTCCGTTTTCACAGTCCATTCTATTTTCTACGACGCTTATCGTTTCCTCCTTGCTGGTGTCTTTCAACCTTTCTCTAATTCACAGGTTGCTTTGTGGCAATCCAAGAGGTAAGGCAATATACACGGAGACACATAGTCCCAGGCTCTTAAAGCATCAATAGGATCACTTAATGATACATGTGAGCAAGCCACGGTACAACTGTGTGAGACGTTGTAACACTTCAACAAGCAACGCACAATAATAATTTCCGTGAATGCGGTCACGTTGCCACCATTGTACCCACTGTCTTTCATCTATATGTTACGTAGGGCAATGCACTTTTAGTATTCGGGCAATCTCATTCTCTCAACCAGGCCTCAGGAGCTTTTAACCAGACACTGTCCACCACCCTTCCTTGCTATTCCGGCACATCGCTGATATCCGTGAGTAACAACAACGTACTAAACTGGAAGGTGGTCTACGACGCGTGAATTTCGGGACAACAAAGATCAGGATCTAAATGAAGATCTCTTTAGTTAATTTATGCTACAAATAAATTTGTTGCTAAGTTTTGAATGTCTGCTTTGAGGTGTGATCAAGTGTACTACAGTCTTCAGTAGTATAAAGCCTGGAGGAGATTCTACTCTAATGCCTATGTTTTAGCTGTCTCTACTGCCATCTAGTGCTTCTTCTTCTAATCTATCTGTGGACAACAAAGATCAAGATCTAAATGAAGATTCTTTTAGTTAATTTGAAGCACAACAATTGTTTGTTTGAACGCCTGTGTTTTCGAGAGGTGGACTGGCGACACAGTCTCTAGTAGTATAAGCCTGAGGAGATTCTGAATGCAATGCCTATGTTTTAGCTGTCTCTTCATTGCCATCTAGTGCTTTCTTCTTTCTAATTCATTCGAGGATAAAACAAAAATCAAGATTCAAATGAAGATTATAGAGAGATAGAGATTACATGTGCCAAAATAATTATATATTTATAAAAACTGCATTACTTACAATTTAGTCGATGAAAATATGGGATGGGGAAAACGTCTAGACGCTTCAGTAACCATCTACTGAATATTTCTACTAGCCTAACTCAATTTTCCGTCAAACACATAAACACAAACTGACTTGGCATACAGAATGGTGGGTTGGTAAACAACTTAGATAATGATATACCAATGCCTCAAGTGTCAGTCATACACCTGTCGGTGTAGTGTAATAACGCTAAAACAAGCTTCTGGGGTGGGAGTTGCTGCTAGAGCAGTGGAGGGGATAAATTATTGTCTGTTGGGTATATAGAACTAATACGGCTTCAGAATTGAAATAGATTAAAAAATATAGGTGGGAAAAGATATCCTCAAAAGCAGATGGAGTGATGGACTGAGTATGCAAATGTGTTTATTTACTTTTTAGTGCATTTAAGAGTGGAAAACATTTCATTTTAAAATTTGGAAACATCAACTTATGCCCTTTGATGCCAGTTCGGGGACAGATGTTCCTCTGCTATGCCACTGTCGTGTAAACCTATGGCTATCGTGAGGCAGCATATTATTAGCGACTGAAACAACTGTGTTGGAAGTTTGTTTTGAAAGTTGCTGAATATTGCAGTCGTGTAAGTTTTGACACAGTCTGGACGGCAAGATCGCATCCCTAGTTGGCAAGCCTGATAGACCCTATGCTAGAAGTAGCGAATTACACGCAGCAACCCTGCTTTATGCGCTGAAAGTATAACCTCCTTTCAATTTAGTACAATGCAGGTAATGATTCATACTAATATTTTCTAATCTGAACTAATATAATCTTTTTATCTTATTGAACCCATAATTTTAAGTTGAGGCAAATCATTTTGGGAGTGATGTGTATCCATCCATCCATTTCTCTTTCCAACCTGGCTGAATCCAAACACCTGGGTCACCTCCTGGAGCCAATCCCAGCCACACAGGGCACAAGGCAGGGAACCAATCAGGACACACAAAAACACACACTAGCCACTTAGAATCACTAATCCACCAAGTGTCTTTGGACACGGGGAGAACATGAACTCCACACAGGAGTGACCAGGAAGCGGGAACCTGGTCTCCTAGAATCATGAGGTAGCAATCGCTACCACTGCGCCACCATGTTGCCCCTCACTTGTTTTATACTTCAAGTAAATCTATTTCTTAAGTTGA
This sequence comes from Polypterus senegalus, assembly GCF_016835505.1. NCBI lineage: Eukaryota > Metazoa > Chordata > Cladistia > Polypteriformes > Polypteridae > Polypterus > Polypterus senegalus. The sequence goes on along the minus strand of NW_024380510.1, from coordinate 57,823 downwards.
TAAGCAATTTAAAATGGTTTATTGGTCGTAACCTGTTTTTGTTATTAGAAGACAGGAACTTAACAACCCCACACTGCAATTCCTCTACTTTTATTTAAAAAAAAATCTAGTGCAACACACAATCATTTTGGCAGTGTAAATTTAAATATGCTGGCAAAAAAAATTAAAACGCTCACAGCTCTTTGAAAGAATGTTTATCACGAGTTCCGAGTACTTAGCAAAATGAACAGGGTTACTTATCAGAAATGCTCCAAGAAGTCCCGCTGCTGAAATGACCAGACTTGTATCGCTACGTCCATTCCACCTTTACTTTTTTGGCTGTTGGTGTTGTGCAGCACGCTGAAAAGTTTGACTGGAAGAAAATATAAATGGGTCTCTCCCATAGCATGAAATGTCTCCAAAGTTATTAGCGAATTTGAAATAGGATTTGGTGTTTATTCCCTCCACCATAACTTCACTTTTGGTACAAACATTTTTTTTTTTATTTTACTGAGATTCGAACCAAATATTTCAAGCTGGCAACACTAAATGACTTTAAGTTGCTTGAAAGAGAAAATTTATGTTGAATGAACAACATCAATGTTGGTACTTTTTTCAGTGATAAACGGATTATCGTGCGGAAAAGCCTCAGCACTTGTCCAGCAGCAAGCGTGGTTGATAGAAAAAGGTTTACTGTTTTTACGTTAACGCCAATGGGATTTGAGAACTTTTGGTGCTGAAGCTAACGGCGTTGAATTATCTGTATAAGTGTAGAGGTTGATGAAGGTTAAACACGCAGACGGCGTCCATCTGTCGGTCTGTGCGATATCATCTCAAATGGTTTTTGTTTTTGTTTTGCCTTTCTTTCATCCACGGATGTGGGTTCAAGCAAATGAGCGTGCAGATGGACGTCCAGGCCCACTCCTGTCTAAAAGTCCAAAGTGCAGATCAGGAGAAACAGCCAGCGGGAGGAGAACAAGTGAAACGCTGGAGAAAGCCAAGAGCGTCAGCGAAATGCCCAAAGGATCATGGAATCCGCGCTTTGCGATGCGCCAATAAAACCTCTGAAGCCAGCTGCCATGAGCGGGCCCACAGCCGCTCGCCGAAAGTGGCTTCCGTCAGTTGCAACGAGAGCAAGCCGGGTGCCTGAAGAAGGAGTGCAGCTGAGCGCAGCCCGGAGTTCGAGGGCGCGCCCCGTCGTTCAGAGCTGCGACGCAATCCCAACGACCGAGATGATGGAAAAGGCAGAAGAGCGCCGTTTTAAAATGAAAAAGGAAAGAGGGTGTGCTTCGCTGGTCGCAGCGCCTGCTAAGACTCTTAAGAAGCCAAGCGCAGTGGTACGGGCCCAACTTCGCTCGCCGAAGGTAGCTTTCTGCCAGTTGCAATGGGAACGGCAACCCAACGTAAGAGGAGGGCCAGCGGGGCGCAGGCGGTCGCCAGAGTTCAGAGGTGGCGGGCGTCTCAATGTCTGGAGCTGCGACGCAATCCTAACGACTGCTGACGATGGAAAAGGCAGAGCGCCGTTTTAAAATGCCCAAAGATGAGGGTGCTTCGCTGGTCGCAGCGGGCTCAAGCAGACCTCTGGGCTAGTTGCTGCGGCATGGGCTAACTCGCCGCTCGTCAGGTTGTGTACTTGCCAGTTGCAATGGGAACGGCAAACTCCCCACGCAAGAGGAGCGCCAGCGATGCAGGCGGTCGCCAGAGTTCAGAGAGGGTGGCGTACGTCGCGTCGTCAAAGCCACGACGTTATCGCAGCAACAAGTCTGGAAAATGCTGACTTGCAGACATTTACTTATTCCATTTAAAAAGCTGACTCATTCTGGGCTTTGGTTCCAGTTCGGCACGTGAGAAATGTACGATGCCCAGTGCAGGATCACATGGACACCACTGGGAAATAACAAACGTCTTATTTAAGATAAAAATCAAAAGGCCTCTAGTCCGGAAGGAATCAGGGAAGAAACTATTTAATTTGAGACTAGGAGTTAGCAAATCCTTGATACCCTTTAAGAATAGATGATAGGATGGCTCTGTTTATTAAACAACGTATGATTTATGGCCTGAATAGTCTCCCTCTCTGCTCTACAAATTCACTTATGCTTCTATATTTGTTCAAGATGAATTTTCTGCACTACCATGATATCCAATGGTGTTGCCTCTAAATCTATTTTTCCTCAAAAAATAAAAAATTTGGGACGGGTCTTTGTAATTTTGAAAAAGTCCAACTTTAGGAAAAATAAATTGAAGTTTTAATGTTGGTGTATTCAGTATGAGTCCTTTCATCAGGGAACCCACTGTGTTTCAAATAACAATATTTATTTATATAGCACATTTCTGTTGCCAAACAGTAGCTCAAAGTGCTTTTACATAATAAAAGAATAGAAAATAAAAGATACAATAAGAAAACAAAAATAAATCAACATTAATGAAGACTGAATATGTAAGGTCCAATGGCCAGTGGGACAGAAAACAAACAAAACAAAAAATAAAAAACCCAGACGACGGCTGAGAAAAATTGGGTCTAGGATTCTAGACCATGAAACTCGCCCAGTCCCTCTGACCCTTTCACAGGTCTGCTATACTATCTAATCCTGGCCATTCCTATGTATCCGACATGGATTGAAATCAATAAAAGCTACCTTGGAACGTTCTATGGATGTGTGTCTGCTGGGAACCAAAATGTCTCCCTATGGCATCGCCTAAGAACCACTTGGTATCTTTAGTTTGTAAGAGTAAGGTATGACCCCATCAGCTCTATATAATATCTCAACCAGTTCAAGAGAACGTATACGGCGAAGTTAGTACACCGGGAACGTCAAAGATGTGGGAGGAAAACTGCTGGAGAGAATATATGAGAATAGCGCTTTTTTAGTCTTGCATGAAGATGACACGTCGGTGCCACTCAGCAAGACACACCTCGAGACGAGTCGAATGGATAATACTGCCACCTCTGGGAATACGCTCTTTTAACGTGCAAGTGTCGTTTTTCAAACCCCATCCTAGGGTCACGGGGTCTGCTGGAGCCAATCCCAGCCAGCACAGGGCGCAAGGTAGAACAATCCTGGCTATGCCAACCTACCTGTAGGACATACATGCCACCACATACTAGGACAATTTAGGATCGCTAATGCACCTATCCTGCATGTCTGACCGTGGAGAAACCCCACGCAGACACGGTGGCGAGAAATACGCAAACTCCATGCAGGAAGCGAGAACTCAGGTCTCCTTAATGCGAGGGCAGCAGTCACTACTGCGCCACCATGCATGCATTTTATTCGAATGTTGGCGCAAAAACGGAAAACCCATCTAAATTTAGAAATAAAACTCTCTAGCCGCGCTGTTTAATTTTGTCCGTTAGATGGCAGAAGACTACAAAACGGCAGCTAGGGCGCGTCTGAAAGCTCGTTCTGTTTAAAATATGCAATTTCAAGCAGGTTCATTAGCTGGTGTTAATATTAAAATTATTAGTATTATTATTTAATATTTCTATTCTCCCTTCGCGTTCATGGCAGTCCACTTCTATTTGAAAATTGCATTTGCTACTCTACTCCCCACTAGAGTGTAGACAAAATTCAATCTAGATTCCTGCAACTTGTCCTCTTTGTTTTCTACTATAAGGGAAATTTGCACAATATTTATATTTACCGAGCCACTTCTGAACTCCCTCTCTACTCCAAATCTGTTTTCTATTTTCTATTATTTTCCCAAACATTTTGTATCGTATTTCAGAAAATAAGTGCATCATCACGTGCCGGGTCTATCGTTTTTAGTAACATACATTTCATTTAAACTGTTATTTAAGCCTACCATGAGTGCTTAATCATGTGAATTCTAAAGAAAGTGTGTCCAGATATATCCTCCTTTTTTCTGTTTCTAGTTTTCTGTTTCCTCCTACCTGGACAGAGGTAGTGTGGTACAGTAAGAATTATGTTTGACTTCTAGCGCCTAACACCATCCAACCTCTGCCTTCTGGACAAGCTGATAGGATTGAGTTGATTCACACTTGGTGGCATGATCGTGGACCATCTTATAGATAGATCTCCAGTATGTGCGGGGTCTTGGGAACTGCAGGTCTGACATTGTAATAAGTAAATACAGAGCGCCGTGACAGACTGTATCACCGTCCTGTCTAGCCAACATACATCAGACCTAATGATTCGAGTCCTGCTTACACCTGCAAAGTCTGCTGATGACACTGCTGGCTGTGGGCTGCAAAATTGGGTGGCAGGAGGAGGAGTACAGAACTTAATCAAAGACTTTGTTAAATGGTGCGACTCCAAACCACTCTCATACCCAACAGTAAGAACAAGTGAGCTGGTGGTGGATTTTAGGAGGCCCAGGCCCTCATGGACCTTCTGTGTGGATCAGAGGTGACTCGTGTGCAGAGGGTACAGACCTATAAATACCTGGGAGGTAGCGTACGACAAATTGGACTGACCTTCGCCACCACTGATGCCTGCGTAAGTGTCAGACGATCGAGCCTCCTTAGAAGGCTGGCGTTTTCAACATCCGTAAATAAGATAATCGCAGATGTTCTGTGGCTCAGATTTGCTGTGGCGAGTGCTTCAAATACCTGCAGTGGCTGGGAGGCAGCATAGCAGAGGGCCAAACCATGCCTGGAAAAATCTGGTGAGGAAGGTGGTGGTTTTGCTTTGACATCCGGGGTAGGAGCGACGAAGTACTTACAGACTTTGCCGAATCATGAAGAATCCACTACATCCACCAGCCAGAATCATCTCGACAGAAGGTTTGGTGAGACTGAGGAGATTACAGTCCCCATGAATTATGCGACTCTTTCTCAATTTCCACCTGGGGGAGTAAATGCTAACATTATGCCATTGTCTGTTATACCTCATTGTTATCACCTTTAATTTGCATTGCTTTTACCAGCATGCTGCTGTTGCTGGAGTATAAATTGTGTTTATCCATTCATCTATCTATCCATTCATCTATCTATCTATCTATCTATCTATCTATCTATCTATCTATCTATCCATCTATCTATCTATATCTATCCATCTACCATCTCCTGCCATTTTCTAATCCCTGTTATTCTTATAACAGACTCTACTCTCCTTTTCCCATTATAATCGCTAGTGTCCACCTTTTTGGCCTTTTAATTGCCTTTTTTAGCACGATTGTCTGCCTTTACTTCCTATAACACCAGTGTGTGCGGGAAGCTGACAAAATCGACTAATTCGCCCATTTGCGTCAAAGCACATGACCTAAAAATAAGCGTCTAGTAGGAAATCATGCCAGCTGACTTTGACTCTAACAGTGAAGTCGAATCTGTACATATTACAACTCCTCTGTGAAGCGAATTTGTCTCCTGCAAGACGGACTCTTTTGTATGCTATTCTCTATTGAGTACACTGGACAGACCTTTCTGCCTAATCTTTTCCCTAAATTGAAACGTGCAATAATACATATACTACTAAGCAATAAAATCCTCCTAACTCTTTATCTCTTTGAATCGGATCCATGTTTGTTTTAAAATTTAGTGTATAATTTTATATATATACAGTATATATACATATATATATAGATATAGATATATATAGATATATTTATATATTAATTGTGTACAATTATTAGGCAAGGAGTATTTTGGACTATATCATAATTTTAATGTGTATTCCAACTCCAAGCTGTACACTTGAATGCTTATTGACTTAAGGCTGGTGATGTGTATTTGTAATGAGGAGGGTGGCTCTGGCGAGATCAACAATTAGCATCAAGGTGCAGAATTATTAGGCAGCCAGTTTTCCTCTGGGCAAATGGGCCAAAAAGAGATTTAACTGACTTGAAAAGTCAAAATTGTAAAAGTCTTTCAGAGGATGCTGTACTTTTGAATTACAGATATTGGTGTGTGATCAGAACTACCAAAACATTTTGTTGCAAATAGTCAATAGGGTCGCAAGAAATGCAAGGAGAAATAAAGACGCAAATTAGCTTGCCAAAGATTTGAGAAGAATAAATGAAGCCACCAGGAACCTAGGCTATCCTCCAGTACTTTCACATTCCAGAGCTGCAACCCACCTGAGCCCAGGAAGTACAAGGTGTCTAGTGCTCAAAGATACGGCCAAGTGTAAGGAGGGCTGAACCCAACTACCACTGAACAAGAAAAACAGAAGTTGAAATGTCAAATCAGTCAAGAAAATATCTGAAGACAGACTTTTTTTCAAAGGGTTTTATGGACCGGCATGGAGATGAGGAGTGACTTTGATGGACCCAGATGGATGGACCTGTGGATCAGTAATAAGTACAGAGCTCACACCAACGTGGAGGGGTACTGTATGAGCAGTATTTTTAAAGATGAGCTGCTGGACCTTTTTGCATTGAAGTGATGAACTCAAATCAACTTCCCAAACCTACTGCTGCTTTCAAAGACACTTCTTCAAACAGGATACAGGAAGACGACCATGATTTTTGGCGGCAGGCCAATGCTCACTCTGCATCGAAGTTCTGCACTGTGTGGCCAGCTTAGTAAAGGTCATCTTGAAGATGATGAATAATGATATTGGCCCCTTCTCATCTGACCTAAACCCATCGAGAACCTCCAGCACCTTCTCAACGCTAGACGATGGGGGAGAAAAAGAATCTAATTTGAAGAGTGCAGTTCAGAGGCTGTAGTCACTGCTCCACAAAAGCTGATCGCCACAAACCAAGAAACTGACAGACTCTATGAATGGAAAGGCTTATGACTGCTATTGGTATGGCTATATTGGCTGGCTGATTGATTGATTGATTTTTTGAATGTCAGATAAAGCTATTTGTAAATTTTTGAGGTATGTTTGTTTATTATTCTCACTATAAATAGATGAAAATAAACAAGTGAGATGGGAAATTTTCGTTTTCCTTTAGGGGTTGATAATAAAACCCGTACACTAATAGTTGCCTAATAATTGTGTGCATATAGGTGTATTCTGATATAAGTTCATACCATATTCTCCAGGAAATATCTAGGTTTCAGGTTTAGATAATATTTTGGATTGACTGATAGCACTGTGTTTGTTCCATATTAAAAATTAATCTCAAAATACAACTGCCTAATAATTCAGCATACAGTGTGGCGTTACAGTGGGTGGAAAACCATTTGCCCCTCCCTGATTTCCTCTTATTCTTTTGCATGTTTGTCACACAAAAATGCAATACCAGTATTCCGGGTAGTATAAACTTGTTTGTTTGTGATCTTGTGAACAATTGTGTTTTAAATCCAGCTCCCAGTTAAAATACAATTCTTCCCAACACTTTCTAATTTAGAAATTTTGTTTAAACTAACTGTCCCATCTCCTGCCCACTCTCCTGCAACGAGGTATTCCCTATTCCAGAAGAAATAACGATCAGTCGGGAAGACTCGGACAGCCCAGCAAAAACATCCCCAAAGTCTCTGTCATCCAAAGACCCAGGCATGGTGGGAAAAAAGATCTCCAATTAATATCCTGCAAAAGAGTGGAAGAGAACCATCTATAAAATGCACCTCAGTTCCATGCCAAGATTCAGTCATTGAGCCCAAATTTTGATCCATCTCTAGTTAAAATGATCTAAAACATATCCATCGTAAAGATCCAACTGATGCGGAGTCATTTCACTGGGCCATGTGGTGTCCCAGCAGGCAGCCGCACTACATTAATGCCATTCTGGACAGAAACCTGTGACGCATCAGATGCCTTTGGGTCATAATCACCTCTTACACAACTCTCTGTGGTGTCGGTGGACTCCAGGTGGGCTTTAAAATGGAGAGGAGTGACAAACTGACTGACACCACACCTGGCCTTAAAGCACATAGATCGCTTAACTGGAAAAAATCTCAGCCCACCGGTGGCTAACTGATTCTGTACTACTTGAAACTGGAAAACATCACATTCTCACTTAGAGGAATTTGTTCACAAAACATTTTTATGAGATGTAAGTAACTCTGTGAATCTTTAGAACAAGTACTCTTTACTCAGACATCCTTTGTTTCTTCTTTTCTCATTTTAGCTCATGCCTTGGTCTCTGTTCTTCAGGTTGACTCTGAATGTTGTTTCCATTAGATTTGCCTCTTTTTCTCCTTCTTGCTCTGGGGGATTTGTTCTCCTCATTGCTATGTTAACCATACTGCAGGTGGACTCGGGCTGTCCATTAATCCATCCACATGTAGAAAACCAAGAAACTTTTGCTTATTTCTATTGATGACTGCAGCCTTAAGGGCATAATGTGATTTTACAAAAGTTTTTATTTTTCCTTTTGTCTCTGATTCAGGTTTTCAAGAGAGTAGTAGCTGCCCCATATCTTTATTTAGCTACCCTTCATCCAGTGCAAAATCAGGCAAACCAACACTAGTCCAAGAAACAAAGGGCTCTAACCTTTCAGACTGCAGTGCCTACTCAAGTACAGACCCATTTTCAAAAGCGGAGGAAGACAGCCCTTCTAGGCAGACAAGAATTCACGTTGAGATAAGCTTTTGCACTGCTGTACCTGAATGTGGGAAATGATTTCCTCCTATCACCTTTCGGGACCCCAGAGATACAAAACTACACTGGAGAGTAGTTTGTTATTGTTGTTCCAATGGGAAACATTTCTGTGCAATATTAGTCTTCAGAGACACATGAAACTCTCATCCAGGGGAGAACTTACAGAGCCATTTGAATGTGGAAAATTGTTCTTTATGTCTAAGCAACCTTCAGTTGCATATGAGAATCTGCTAATTGAGAAAACCATTTCCTGCACTGAATGTGGAAAGCAATTTCACGGGAACCAGTCTTCAGGCACATAAGAAAGTTCACACGGGAAAAAAAACCACATGCTGTTCTGAATGTGGTAAGCAGTTCCCACTAAAAAGTCTTCAGGGTTCCAGAATTATACGGGAAAAAAACCACATTGTGCTTTGAATGTGGAAAACGGTTCTGAAGTAAGGTCTTCAGACCCCGGGATTCCCCCGGGAAAAACCATTTCGTTCTGAATGGGGAAAAACAATTTTCATCCTCGGGATCTTCCCCGACACAAAAGAATTACAGGGAGAAGCCATATTGCTGTATTTTTTTGGGAAACGTTTCTTAAAAAAAGCCATCTCCAGTTCACATGAAAATTCACACTGGAAAAAAGCCACATTGTTGCTCTAATGGGGAAAAACGTTTCTAAAAATGAGAAACCCTTTCATAGGCATATGAAAATTCATACTGGTGAGAGGCCACTTTGTTGTTCTGAATGTGGTAAACGATTCTCACAAATAAGCAACCTGCAAAAAAATGAGTTTCACAGGGAGAGGGCCAATAACTGTTCGGGGTGGGGAAAAACAATTCTCACATCGGAAATCTCCAGAGCACGCAAATTCAAAATTGGAGGGGGGAAGCCCCCATTGCTGTTCAAATGTAGAAGCATCTCCCTGACATCTTGAAAATGAAATTCACAGGGGAAAAGCCAGAGTTGCACTGTTGTTCAGGGTGGTAAAAAATTTCCCAGAAAAAGAGCTTTTAAGCACACATGGGAAACCCCAGGGGAAAAAATTTTTATTGCGTTCAGAATGCAGGCAATTCTCGGGAAGAATCTTCAATTCCCCACGGATTCCCCAGGGGAGAAACCCCCCTCCCGCCAATGTGGAAAACGATTCTCCCCCATAAGTAATTTCAGAGACATATGAAAGTTCACACCGAGAAAAGCCCCATGCTTGTTCTGAATGTGGGAAACGATTTTTTTGAAGTCAGCACCCCTTTAGACACATATAAGGATTCACACAGGAGAGAATATTTCCCGTTCAATGGGCAAACGTTCTCACAAATTAGCAATCTTCAGAGACATATAAGACTCCCTACTGGCAAAAGGGAAGTCACGGGGGGGGGTGATTTTTACTTTGTCATGACAACGGATACAAATACAGATGGAGATTTCCTCCAGACATAGCGCCACTTTTTCCCCCCTTAAAATTGTAGCCATAGCTTCATCATTTCTTTGGGATGGGAGTACCAGTATCAGGAATCCGTCCTTCGGCCCTTGATTCATTCCAAAATTTTTATTGTTTTGTGAAAAGTTAAAAAAAAACACATTTTCCCTTTTTTTTTCGCCAGGAAAATTTTTTACCTTTTTAAAAATGTTATGTATCAGTTGTTACATTGTCACCTTGGTCTTAAATTGTTTTGTTTAATTTGGGGGGGTCATTGATTTAAAAAATCCCCTGATATGTGAATTTTTTTGGGTTTGGATGGGCTGATCTTCATCATCCTCTTTCCCGTTCTTTACACTGTGATTTGTGTGTTGGCGGAAATTGACTTGTATTTAATATACATAGCTGCCTTACAGTGCCCCCATGCAGCTTTATCCATGTAAACTGTTTATTCAAAGAGACTTGCTGTCGAAAGGGCCCAAAAGGGGCTTTACTTTACCAAAGAGTGCCCACCGCTGTGCAACATTAATCCGGGATCTCCCAGTAACTCCTGTGGGAAAAATAATCCCACACTGAACACTGACCGTGACCCAAAAACCCATTTAAATCAGTCTTACTAAAAAAAATTAAAAAATCAGCAGTAGAAAAAATGGGGAAATATATTTAAAAAGGGGTTTTATTGAAAGATGCTTACGTAAGTATGCAGAAGTTGATGAAGATATGTCCCTTCAATTGAGTGAGTGCAGACCTGCCTCAGACCTTTCAGTTTTAGTGGTTTTCATTTTAAAAAGGATGCTGCTGCTGGGTATGTGGATTTCACCGGGGTTTAAAAAAAGTATTCTATCTATCTATCTTCATCTATCTATCTATCTTCTATCTATCTATCTATCTATCTATCTATCTTTTTCTATCCACCCAATCTATTAGTCGGACATGGTGCCCCTTTTGAAAAACACAGATCACACGGCCTCCATTTGGGGTATCTGAACACTGTGGGGTGATGGCGGGTATCCGTCAGTGCTTTGCTGTAATTTTCTAGGGTAGAGGTTGTTCTTGTACACTTTTTTTTCAGCCCTTTCCTGCCCAAAAAAAAATCTGAAGGTGAAGATACAGAGGGATAAAAGGTCAAAGCCCCCGAAATTCCCGGGCCCAAAAAAGATGATTCAATTTGTGCCATGCCCAAAGAAGCGTAAAAAGGTTGCCCCATCTTTTTTAAAAAACCGCCCGGGATCTTAGGGTCCCAGTTATTCACAAATCAGTCAACAATGTTCAGGTAAAGGATCAGGGAAAACTGGATCTTTATTTTTTTTGATGGCCGTATAAGACGTAATAAACAAAACTCGACCCCCAATAGAATCACCCCAAAATGGCTCTTCCCAAAAATTTTCCAAAAAAACACCTTGATGAACTGCTAAAAAAAGTTTGGGACCAGTGACCAAACGTGGGGCAAAGTGGAAGTGATCTGACATGAAACAAAACATCTTCCTAACAAACATGGTGGCGGTTGTGATGGTGTGAGGGGGCCCTTTTCCTTTGGGGCTGTAACTGAGGGAGCTGGGAAACCAACCCGCCGGAAAACACAAGAATGCCGAATCGACGGGTTAAAAAGAAAAACAAACCAAGCAGGACAAGGTTCTAAAACAAGGAAATCCATTTGGGAAAGGATGAAAAAAAACAAATAAATAAAAGGTTTTGGACTGGCCTAGTCAAAAATCCTGACTTGAAACCCCTTGACATGTTGTATGGGAACTTAAATGGATAATTATAGTTGAAACCCCCCCAATTCTGTGAGGGGAGTGGGCTCAATTTTTCCCCCGGATCGTTTAAGCATTATGGTTGAAAGGTAAAAAGCCAAGTACAGTATTACATTTGGGTTGGGGGGGGGAATTATTTTTTCACATTGATATTGGTGTAAATTAATCAAATAAATTTAAAAACATCATTCAGGTTGTTATTTTGTATTTTCAAAATTTGGGTTTTGGGAGTGTCAGAAACCGCCCTGTTAGAATGAGAAACCCAAAGGGAAATGGGGAAGGGGGGAAACTTTTCAGGGAAGTAAAATTCTTGTCCTCAATGTATTTGGAATTTTTCCAGTTTATGAAGGCAATAGATTTGTTTCTGATATTTCACAATGATGTTACATTAGGTGGCACCCGCTGCCTTGCCCCTGAGTCTTCCTGCATGGAGCGCATGTTCTTCCCCCCATCTCCAGGGCTTCCCCCAGTAAAAAAACATCAGATTAGGGGGATTTGAACACCTTGGTTCAAGTGTGTGTTTGGGGTGAGTTGCAGGGAATGTTGACCCTGTGGTGGATGGGGCCCCGTCCAGGGACTTTTTTTTGCCTTGTGCCCTATGCTTGCTGCCCCCCGGGCCCTTTTTCTAAAGGATTAGAGGATGGTAGGGTTGTTAAATTATATTGAAGAATATATCTGATATTTTTGGGATTTTGTATATTTTGGTACTACCCCCCCAGAAAAGTAATGCTGCATAAAGAGAGTGAATAAAAAATGTCACCTGGGGCCCCTCAGTAGCTGAATTTCTTTTTCAAGGTTTGTCTGGGATGTACCAGGTTACTGGGTCCACGTTTTTTTTTTGCTTTTGTTTATGGCACTATGCATTATAAAAATGTTTAAAAATGTGGATTTCTCCCTGCCTGTTCTTTAATTTTATCTACTCGCCTGTAATTACAGAGGGGAAAACAAAGGGGCACATTGAATTACAATACCTAGCCCGACTCTGTTAAGAGTTTGAGCTTAGGGGATTTATGATGGTCAAGTAGTTTTAAAAGGGCCCCAGAGGTGTAGACTATGGCGGCCCATTCATCTTGGAAAACCCCCAGGAAAAGGGGGCCCCCTCCTGAATGGAGATCCCCCTATTCCGCGGGGCATCATGGACTTTAGTTTCAGTCCCAACCCCTGCTGGATAATTTTGGGGCTGCCGGGCGCTGCAGGAGGACAGAGACATTTATTTCCTATAGCTGAAGTATTTTCATGTCACAAGGAGGGAAGAAATAAAGTGTTTCCCGGGCTGACAAAGAAAATGAATTTTCACCTGCCCCGCAGTGCTGGGTAATAAATGACCTGGGGGATAGAAGAACTTGGGACATGGACTAAAAAAAAGACTGTGGGAGATCCCAGCCAAAGCTGAGTTGGGAAGAAGGAACCGCCGGGAGAGGAGGATTATTGATTAATTTTTATTGTTGTATTGTGATTTATATGAGTATTGTGTGCTTTGTGCATTTGATTATTTAATAAAGTCAATTATTGGGCTTTTTTTCTGGTGCAGGCTGGTCTGAGGGCAAAAAGGGGCACAGTGCCCCCATTTGTCACACAGGACAAAACAGTGGGTGTCCTTTTGGTCCTTTCCCACAAACCCCAAAACTTTTGGGTCACAAAAAGGGTGATGGGGGTTGGGCGAAAACCATGGAAAAACTTGTATTTCTTTTTTGGAGGGGGTTTGATCAGTTTTTCTAAATGATTTGATGAAAAAAATGTAAGTTGGGGAAAATCAAGGCTCTGTTTTTAAATTAAACAATGCAAAAAATAGTGAACGGAAAAACAAAAACATAGAATCTAAGGGGGTAGGGGGTGAAAATAAAGCCATCTGTGCTTAAAACACCATTGTGTGTGAAGTTTTTGTGGTTTCATCCGTTGGGGTCAAGTCCGATGTTGCGGACCATGGGTTTACTTTTTTTCATTAAATGGTTTTTAGTGGATGAGGACCCCACATTGCCCCTCTAGGGGACCAAAGCCAAGGGGGGGGGGGTCTGTGGGGTTTTTGTGTGTGGGATGGTGGACTTGGTTTCGTAATCTGTCAAACAGAAACTTGTTGACTTGGTTTCAGAGCGAGGGGAAATGAAGGTGAAATAAAAGGAAGATCACGGAAACATCACAAAGTTTAAAAAATACATGTGGCCCGGGGTAACCCTGTCCTTCTTGATTATAAATAACCCCAGGATCTCTCTGGGTATAATGTCCGGGGGTGGACCCTTTTGATAAGTCCTTTGGTAGCATCTGCATAATAATGTTGCATTGGTGCCCCCCAGGAAATGCCCCACTGGTGGTCATGGAAAATTTTTAATGGTGGCCCTCAAAAGTCCCAAAGCTGACCCTAGGTAATAAATGTCCTGGTCAATGGGTGATAATTGTGTTATTGCCAGAAGGGGTCCCTATTGGGGCCCTTTGAAAAAGGTCGAAAAAAGACAATCCCCCCCGTTTTAAAACAGTGTTTAAAAATAAAAATAAATAATAATAAAATAATAAATTTAAGTTCCCTTATGGCCGTTTTAATTTCCATTGGTGGGATGGGTAGCGCCCTTTTTGGTATAAAAAATAATGTCTTCATTGTTGGAAAGGGGGAACCCATCATTGGGGGTTAAATATTGGGCGAGTTCTCAAATGGACCTTTTCTGGTACCTACTAGATGATGGGTAATTCCCCAATTTTTGGGGGACTAATGATGTCCTTTTGGGTGACATAGGAATAATAATGTCCCATTTGGGCCCCATCTGAGATAATTTTTTCAATGTTTTCCCATGGATGATAAAAAACCTCCCGAAGGGTGTCCCTTTGGGGATAACCAATGTATTGTCTTCTGGGTGGTCTAGGGGGGATAATAACACTGCTGACAACACAAAAGTAAAAATTTTAAGGGTGGCTCCTAATCATAATGTTCTGAATGGGTTTCCCCGGGAAAATCCCCCATTTTGGACACCCCGATGACTATCCCCCAATTGATGACACAGATAATGTTCTTCAAAGGACCTGGGGGGAATAATTTCTCATTGGTGGCAAAAAAATTTTATAATTCCCCATTTGGACATGTGGGTAATGTCTCATTGGCCCCGACAAAATTTCCATTGGTGAAAAAATATGATAATGTCCCAAAGGGGGCCTAGTGGTGATATTGATAACCCGTGTGCCCCAGATGATAATACTCAAGGACCTCAGGGGATAATTCCATTTGGCCCTAGATGATAATGTTCAATGGGGACCCCAGGTAATAATGTCCTCATTCCTGGGCATCGGTGATGTCCCCAATTGGGGGATGGGTAATTCCCCAAGATAATGTCCTCTTTGGGGGGGGGGTGATACCCTCCCTTGATGGTGACATATTGGTAATGTCCTTAGGGGGTTCTAGATGATAATGTTCTGAATGATGACCCCCAGGTGATAATGCCCCTTGTGGGGACCAGATGATAATGTCCCAATTGAGGGATGGTAATGGTCCTCGGATAATGTCCCTTGGTGGACATGTGATAATCCTTTATTGGTGGCCCTGAGGTAATATTCATTGGGACACATATATGATAATGTCCCCCATTGCCTAGGGGGATACTGCCCTCCTTGATGGTGGCATATATATAAAGTCCAAGGGGGGCCTCTAAATGATAATCCCAATGGCAACCTGGGTGAAAAGTCCTCATTGGTTCTAGATGATAACCTTTCATTGGTGGGATGGATGAATGATTCCCCAAGGGTGGCCCCTGTAATGTCCCATTAGTGGACTAGTTGATAAGCCTGATTGGTGACCATTGGTGATCCCTTTTTCATGGCAGCACATAAGGATAATATCTTCATTGGTGGCCCTAGATGTTTTGTTTTTCTGGGCATGGATGATGATGTTGTCCCGGGGGGTGGCCCCTAGATGATGATATTCCAATGGTGACCCCTGGGGTGAAAAATGTCCTCCATGGACTGTGTTCACTGAAAAAGGATGTTTCATGTTGTCCTTTGGCTGCTTACGGTGAAATTCTTCCAGAGAACCAGATTTCCTGCCAGGCAACATCTGGGAAAAGAAATATTAATTGTATATAAGAACATGCAAAGACATTAAAGAAACACAAGTGTATATAGACCCCTACTAGTACAGTATAAGACATAAAATAAATATACAAACACATAATCTGATAATAAGGCAGCATGGGGTCTCAGGAGTTGGCGGATGGCCAACATCCGACTCCCTCTTGTTGCCCGGGGGGGTTTGCATCTCTCCCATGACATGCCCAGGGTTTTGTTTTAGGTCCTCTTGTTTTCCCGTAGCCCCCAAATGTCCTGTTGGGAAGGGGCCAAATTTTGTCCTTTTTGGGGGGGTGAGGGTTGGAGGTTTGGATTCCCGACTTATACTCTTTCTGCTAGAACCCGCCCTCAGGACAAAAAGTCAATCAATCAAGTCAACCCTTTTTTTACAAAAAACTTTACCTACAACGCCGCTGACCAAAGTGTGAAAAGACAAAATAAATTTTAAACAAACAAACAAATAAAAAAGTAGATAAAATACAAAAATAAAATAAATTAAAACATAGTAAAAAAAAACTAAACAGAGTTTATACAGATAAAAAACAACTGCTCACAAAAATCAAAAAGCCAAACCAAAAATAAGTCAAGGCAGACTTAAAAAAGGGCAGGAGGAGGCCGTCTAATGGATCGGCAGAGAATTTCCCGAGCCTTGGGGCCACAACAGAAAAAACCCGATTCCCCGGCTTCGCTGGCCCCAGGCCCTCCAAAAGAGCTGACTAGCTGATCTGAGTGAGCAAGCAGCTCAGGGGGAGGGGGGAGCACCCCATTTAAGGGCTTAAAACAAATAAAAAAAATTTAAATGAACTCTAAACTGAACAGGTGCCCGTGCAGTGAGGGTAATACAGGAGTAATGTGTCACTCTTTTTGCTGCCCGTTAAAAAGGGGGAGCATTTTGACCAGCTGCACCCGAAAGTGCACTGGCTAACACCAACATAAAACAATTACAGTAGTCCAACGGGTTGTAATGAAGGCGGATTACTTGTAAATTGATTTTTGGAAAGAATGTTTTTATCTTCCCAAACGTTTTAGCTGAAAAAAGATTTCCGCTATCTGCCCGGGGCCCAGTCAAAAAATTTCATCACCCCAAAACCCAAATTGAAAACAGGCATACCATATTAAGGGGAAAAAACCCAAGGGCAAAGAAAATAGACCCATGGTGCCCCCAGGATGAAAAACTATAATTCTGTCTTTTTTCATTAAAAATTTAAAAATTCACTGCCATCCAAACTTTACCCTTCTGGCACATAACCAAAGTTTGTATAGAGTAAGATCCTTGCATTTGAGGGGGATTCTTTTTTTTATCAGTATATGTTTTTGGGTTATGTGAATTTCCTTTGGGGTTAATAAAGTATCATCATTTTCTATCTATCTATCTATCTATCTATCTATTTCTATTTTCATCTATCATCTATCTATCTATCTATCTATTAATACCTCCTATCTATCTTTTATCTATCACTATCTATCTATCTATTATCACATCATATAGTCCTTTTAAATCTATCTTTATCATATGTGCCTTTCTTTAAACATGTATCTATCTTTATATGTGCCTTTCAAAATCTATCTATCTATCTATCTATCTATTTTTTTATCTATCTATCTATCTATCTATCATCTATCTATTTTATAGTGCCTTTTTCCCCCTTATCTATCTATCTATCATCATCTTCATCTATCTATCTATCTATCATCTATTATCTGTCTGTCTGTCTGTCTGTCTGTCTGTCTGTCTGTCTGTCTGTCTGTCTGTTTTATGGCCCCTTTTATTATCTATCTATCTATCTATCTATCTATCTATCTATCTATCTATCTACTATCTATCTATCTATCTTACCATAAACCTGGTATCGCCCAAAAGGGGAAAGAAATTTTATGCTTTCTAAGAATGATGGGGGTGGAGATACAAAGCAAACCCAAAGTATGGGTCTTCAACCTGTTTAAACAGAGGAAGATCTAAATTCATCTCCTCACTGATAAAGTTCTTTGAGTCAAAATGTTTTAAACCACCCGAAAACCTGCCACACAGTGCCCCAAAGAAATAAAAATCCGGGATCATAGTATCAAAGGAGGTTAAATCAAGCAGAACTAAAATCACATAATCCCTAGTCTGTTGCCGGTTTCATTAAAACCTTCAAGGGTTTCAGTACGGGAAAATGGCTTAAAACCCGGATTGAAACATTTCTAGCACATCACTTTCATCAAAAAGGTTTTCAATTGAATATACCCCTTCTCCCAAAATTTTTGGAGGGGTGGAACGGAAATCGATCTAAAATTGATAGTACAGGGGGATCTGGTTGGTTTTTGATCAATGGTTGACTTGGCATGTTTAAAAAAAATTAGGAACTCGCCTGGGGAAAGGCTACTTTGATAATAGCAAGAACAGAGGGCCCAAAAACAGAAATAATCTCTTTAAAAGAGAAGGGGGGACAACATCAAAAGGAGAACCTGAGGGGTTCAATTGACCAAAATCTATATAGACAAGATAGAGTCACCGGGTCACACTGATAAAAACAGCAGAGCAGGGAGAACGGGTAGGGCTAAAAAGGGAAGTATTGAGCCCCCCCATTATTCATTTTTTCACAAAAAAGCAAAAATTTTCACATGTCTCAAAAGGGTTCCATACAGGATTCTGTGGGCATTTCAAACCCTATCTATAGTATCAAGTAACACAGGGTTGTGACAGTTTGACAGAATAAAATTTTGAATTAGCCTTTTTGGGATCTTTCCCAAAAAACTGCTAATGCGCCACACTTTTAATACTTGAAACAAGCAAATTGTCCTTTCCAATTCCCACTCTTGCACCCGCCCGACAGCCAGGTTTTGTCATTCAACCAGGGGGTCATTTTTATTTTGGCTGCCCGGTTTTAAATGGAGCCACAGACAAAAAAAAGTTGGCGGTTGAAGAAACAGAAACCCTTTCGGGGGGGAAGATTCAGGAAGATCACATTGACTCGCGGCAGCAGTGGATGGATTTGACACGACAGCGCCGAAAGAAACGGGGTTTACCAGTTTTAAAAAAGGCAAGGTGATGAAATACAGGGTTATGATCGGGCGCTGCAAAAAAATTGTAAAAGCCACAAAAAACCCGGATAGGACAAGATCCACCGGGCCCCCAAGTTCATGCGCCCTGTCCAGACACCCATGTTAAAACTAAAAGTCAATTGACAGAAAGCCCTTCACCATGGTTTATCAGGACCTACATGTATATTTAAAATTCCATGAATAAGGACTCACAAGTCAGTAAGTGGGAAAAAAAGGAAAGCCCCATTATATTTGGGAGGCCATTCAAGCAAACAACACTGGGGCTAAAAGCTCAAAAAAAACTCGGCAAAGCTGGAAGGAGGGATGAAAAAGGGTGCACATCTATATTTTTAAGACTTAATTAAGAAGATTTATAATCCTCACATTTTCAATCCACACCTTTTTTAAAAACATACAAGAAACCCTTTAAAAAAGTGAAGAGCAAAACCAGAGAGAAACTGTCAAAGGGGATGATTATGACCCAAAAAGGTTATGAAACTATGATGTAGAAAATTACCACTCCTCTATGGGGGGGGGAGGGAAAAGGGGGTTTGGGACAACCAATTTTTAATCTCTAAACCCCCCCTTTTTGGGGAAGATTTTAAAACCAAACCCCTTATTCCCCCATTACCACCCCCACACCCAGGAGGTATGTTTTCATCCCCCTGCCTATGGGTTAGGGAGGCGTGTTGTGTTGCTCCACCCCCCGGGGGGAGCAAAGGGGTCCTGTATAAAACTTTCACCTTCTTTGGAGCGTCACAAGGCCGTGATTCCATGCTTTTTAAAAATGTGGGCTTTTTTCCCAAATGGTTAGAGTTTTAGCTACCGAAAGGTTTCCTTTAAACTTTTTAGGTTCTGTTTTTTGAATTTTGCTTTCAAAGCCTTTTTAGTCCCAAGTAAAAGGGGGCATCATCTCTCAAGTTCTATTAACCCTTTGCTACAAAAAGGCAGTTTCACCATCCAGTGTCCCATTTTCACAGGTATTTTTTTCTTTCTTTTCCTTTGGAAAAAATCCCCCAATTGACCCCATAAATTTGTTTTCCCAAATTTACGAAAAATCCCCAGTCCAAAAACAATGGCCAACAAAAATGACCCGGGGGAAGTTTTTCCCACTGGGTTTTGCCCGACAAAAAATTTGAATTTTTCCCAAAATGACAAATGGGTGTAAACAGAAAAAAGGGTGGGAAAAAGGGTTCTTTCCCTAATTTTAGGGGGCATTTCATAAATTATTTAATATTTTTTCCCTGTTTTAAAGTTGGGGGGGGGGGGGGGGGGGGGGGAAAAAAAAAAAAAACCTTTTGTTGGTCTGTTATATCACAAGGGTCTTGACAGCAGCACCTGGGGAGTTTTTCCATAAATTTTTCACAAAGGTAAAAATTTCATGTAAGAAGAAAATGTGGGGTTTTAATACACAATGGGGGGGTCCCTAAAAATAAAAAGGACTCCTTATGGAAGGATTGAGTAGTAGACCTGTGCTATCAACTGCCAGACAGTTTTCCACACCTAAAGAAGGCTAACAGAATGTCAGGTTATATGGGCCCATTGTGTGGAGTACAAGTACAAAGGGTTCTGCTGCTTTATTACGCACTGGTGAGGCCTCATCTAGTCCGTAGTTTGTCTCCAAAAAAACATAAACAGTTTTGAAAAGGTCCCGAGAAGAGCGACTAGGCTGATTCAGGGGTGGGATAAGTGATGGAAACAAAAGAGCTGAGCCTTTATAGTTTAAGAAAAAGAAGATTAAGAGGAGACCTGACTGAAGTGTTTAGAATTAGAAGGAATTAGTCCCTAGATCTAGATGGTGACCTTAAAATGGTTTTATCAAGAATAGGGACACAGTTGGAAACTTGTGAAGAAATTTCACCAAACAAGGAAGCTTTTTTCCAAAAGAACCACAGACAATTGAATAAAAAACGAGTAGGGGGTAGACAGGAGGACTTTGGGGCTTTCACAACCCATTGATATTTTTAAAATATTAAGTGGATATGGGAGTTAGTGGGGTGAATGGCCTGTTCTCCCAGATTATTCTTTAAAACCCCAAAGTTGCGTTAAACATGTTCTGTCATAAATCAGAATAATGAGGAAAGCAGTCCTTGGATTAACTAAGACGAATGGGAACAACATGCCCTCTTAGATCATCCATCATTACATGTTTTTAAATTTTCTGGGTCATCCCCCCAGCCCCAGATTTTCCCTTTTTTTCCCCTCCTCCAACCCTTTGGGGGGCAATCTCTAGCAAGTCCATGTCTTCCTTGATGTCTCCTCTTGGTTGACACCCCCGAAATACTCCACAGGAGAGGCATCTGGGAAAATCCTAACGGGGGTTCAATTGCCTCTTTGATGCAGAGGATCAGTGGTCTGTTTGAGCCAGGCTGAATATCTCTGTTCCCTTCCGTTTTGGTGACCCACTATATCAGATGGAATCTCTTCTCCTCACTAGCTCATCCTTTCCCCTAGAGGGTCCACCCTTTGCCCCTAACCCCGCCACATCTCGATCTTCCACCCAAAATCAAATTCACAAGACCTTATGGTTTCTTCTGAAGGTGGTGGACATACAGGAGGATCCCATGTTGCCATTCAAATGCCCCATATTTAAAACCCCACCCAGACACTCGCCAACAAACTCCCCCGCCGGCCTGGCACCCGGGGAGGGTACCCCAGCCAGGCCTGGCCAGGACGTTCTGGTTTTTTCCAGTTGAGGTTACTGTGTCCTTTATAATTGTTTTCATATCAACCACAGTTAGTCTTGTTTCACCTCTACCATTTGCCTTGGGACTTGCCCGTACAGCCTTCTTCTAGAATCATTGGGAAAACAAACCCCCATACCATGATAAAAAACTGTAGGAAAGACTTGCATCAGCCCTTTTTGCTATGCTTTGCGCCCCAAACCATTTAACTTCAACTCTAGTGTCACAGAACATCATTCTGGTCCATCTATAAGATCGACACAGCCGGACACCCAGAGTTCCCCACCGGCAAATTTAAACCCCCCAGTAAAAAAAGATCCAAAGCTCAATGACTGGAAAACATGATGGACAGCCAACTTCAAAAAAAGTTAGACAAGGGATTCAAAGACCAATGACAAATGTCATCTCCTTTCCTTATAACCAATACTAATCTCTAAATTTCTCCTTGTTGTGCGGCAAAACTAAAATCCCAAGACACCTGGGGCTGAACAAAGGCAGGATTTTTGGGGGAGAAATTCTTCTGTGGAAGGGCAGCCTGCTGCTGCCGGGAAGAAACCAATCTGTGAGGAAGTTAGACAAAAGCCCAAAACCTTGCAAAGTAAAGTGGTGCCAGAACAAGAAGACTGCACATAAGGACCCCTTGTCTTGAAAAAGAGGGAATAAAGGATCACTAAATACATTTAACCCCCTATCTTAAACAGGGTCACGGGTTCGGAGCCAATCCCAGACAGCACAAGGGCCCAAAAGGGAAAAAATCCCCGGCACCAGCACACCACGGGCAAACATTGGGGCAATTTGGGGTTTGCAATGCCCTAACCTGCATGTCTTTTATGGGGGGGAAACCAACCCGGGAAAGGAAGAAAAAGCAACTCCAACAGGGGGGACCTGGGAAGTGAACCCGGGGCTCCTTACTCCACTGCAGGGGAGCAGCGCCCCACTGAATACCAGGCAGACTTTTAATGCAACAAAGAGGACCCAAAATGTGGGAAAAACGCAGTACCTCTGTGACCACAAGGTGTGGCCAAGGCAAAAAGGGGGAGAAGAGCACTGGACAAAGAAAGAAGTAGTGTTTGGGAAAATCCATGCACATGTGCCAAAAAAGCTGACTCTGAACGACTGGGAAAAAAGCACCACCCAAAACAAACTATAAACCCTTTCTTTGATTCCAAGAACTATGAGTGTATCAATCTATCTGGTTTCTGGGAAAACTGAAAAGGAATAACCCGGAAGGAGACATTTAGAGTTTTCAAAATTTCTTGTAATAAAGTAGGAAAATCAAAAAAGCTTTACATCAAAAACCCAAAAGGGTTCAAAGCCCCCGTGAGCAAACGGACCAGAGATGCTCAAAAAATAATAACTAGCTAAAGAACTCATTTCTCTGCCCAGAAAAATCAAATTATAAGTTATCGCCATTTTCTGAGGGGGAAAAGTTCAAGTGAGCCTTAAAAAAAAAAAAAATATATGTATATGTTTTTATATATATAGGGGTTGCCCTGCTCGCTTTGCTTGCAACCCGGATGGCCCCACACAGCTCTGCCGCCGTATAAGGAAGGGATGCAATTTAGGATTGTTATTTTAGAGAATTGTTACATCTGCATAATGACCTAACTTTTTTTACATTACAGCGGAAATTAACCCTATAAAAAAACAGAAAAACTAATAAATTGAAATAAAATGAGTTAGAGTTATTCGCTGTTTTTCGTTTCATTCTGTTTGGCTTTGAAATTAACACACAAATCTTTTTTAAAAAACGCACTGTAAAACTTTGTAAAAAAATTTTTTAATTAACTTTTTTCGAATTTATTGAATTTTGATTCCCTGTTTGGGCTTTCACCCTGACAATCTGTATAACCGCCGGAGGAAAATCGTATCTTTTTCTAATAAATAATTGCTTTTTTAATGTTTTCCCCGTGATATTTTTAAATTTTCAAAGCAAAAGCTGTTCTAACAGGAGACTGTAAATGATTTAAAACTAATGGATATCAAGATGTCCTTTGGTGACTAATGTTTTTCCCCGAAGATGTACTACATTACCTTTTTCGCCTGTTTAAAATTTTTCGTTTAGAATTTTTCTACCAATTTGAATACAACTAATCTTGTCCCATTTCATAGCCCATCAAAGCATTAAAAATTACACAAAACATTCCATCATCCTTCTTCAATAGTAAAAAGTGGTGGAAGACCGGATGGTGTTTATGGTTGAGATAGACTTCATGAAATGCAAGTTGATGTTTTCATCTTCCCCCATCACCACCAACTGTATCAGCAGAGACTATTAAAACCTTTCCAAGGGGGCCTCGCCAAGTTTCACATTAATTTGTTTGACTTCATCGGTTCTCGCTTGGGTTCCCGTGTACCATTTCATCTGTTGAAAACCCTTCATGTGAAATTCTTCCATAAGATTTAGACATAAAATGCCAAATTTTAAATTTGGGGAACAAAGGTGGGGAAAACGTGAAAATTTAAAAGGCGAGAGTGCAGGAACTGAGTAGCAAAAGTTTTCCACGGATGAGGTAGAGGACTGGCGGGTGAACCGAAATGGTGGAGAGGGGGGCGGAAAAAAAAATCTCTTGGCAAAAGTCCGCTCAAGATTTTTTTTATATATATATATATTAATTTTTGGGGGCCGGGATATTTATTCTTTGTGATTTACTATTGTTTTATTTTTTATTTATTTTTTTTTTTTTCTTTTTCATTTTGTAAGACTTTTAGCAATCATTTGTATGAAAACAATATATAAACAAATGTGGCTGCTGTTGTTGTTTTAAGGGGGTAGATTAAAGAAAATACTAATTTTCAATTTAGACCTTAATTAATGAACTGACCCCCTTGCCAACTCAGATAGGGGGAAAACGGGTTTCCCGCATATATATTCACCATTAAGAATCTTGCTTGAGATGGATGGATGGGTGAGGTGTATGTGTGTGTGCTGGGTACTTACCTCCTTTGTTGTTCTTTCCAACTTCTAAAAACTGGTAGCTTCCTCAGTTTCCAGTCCTCCTTCCACCTCTGCCCTCCTTTCCCACTTTCCCTTCCTCCCCCCCGCTGCCAGCTGGCCCCCCTGCTCCCGTTCTTCCCTCACCCCGCGCTGGTCCCCCCCCCTGGCCGGGCCTCCACTTCTGCAGCCCTCCAGCTCCCCAGATCTCCTCAGTGGCTGCCAGAACTCCCCCAGCTCCTGCCTTGTTCCTTCAGCTCCTGCTTTTGACCCCCATGTCCTGCCCTGCTCCTGATTTGCTGTTCCGGGGCCCCCTCTGCAGCTGCCCCTGACAACCTAGTTGCCTTCCCTCTCAGCCTCTGGCCCCCTCCCCCCCGGCCCCCTCTTTTACTGGTTTCTTCACCAGGGCTGCGGGCCCTTTTCCATGTCTTTCATC
Source organism: Polypterus senegalus (assembly GCF_016835505.1). Lineage (NCBI taxonomy): Eukaryota > Metazoa > Chordata > Cladistia > Polypteriformes > Polypteridae > Polypterus > Polypterus senegalus. The sequence continues at coordinate 33,108 of NW_024380510.1, read as the reverse complement.
ACTCCATGATGTTGGTCGGTCTGCTCTGTGTACCTTCAAACATCATTTTTAATTTTTTTAAAAAAAACTTTAGATGGTGGTCCCCCACCCGGGGCCCTGGGAAGACAGGGGGGGCTTACCCCCCCTGGGCCTGGGGAAAGAGCTGGGAAGTCCCCCTGTGGGACTCGGGATTACCGCCGGGGGCCCCCAAAACCTGAAAGACTAGGGCCTCAGACTCCGCCACACCAGGGGCGGGGGAAGAAGGTTAGGGGGCACCCCGGTGCTTTGAGAGACAGCCGGGGACTTCCATCACACTGGGGGGCCCGTGGGGGGGAACACACCTGGGGCACATCTGGGTGTTATTTAAACGCCTTTTTCCAGTCATGACAAGAGTCGGGTGGAAGAGTGACAAGGTCTGGGGGGGGGTCCAAGAAAAGAGGGAAAAAAAGAAAAGAAGGCATTGGATTGGCCTGACTGGGGTTTTGGGGGGGTTGGGGAGCAGAACTGTAAAAAAATGGAAAATAAATGTGTGTTTGTGGGTGACATTAACGTGTCGCCTTTTTTGGGGGGCAAGGTTCAAACACTATATAATAGATAATAGATAAATGTAAAGGGCACTATAAATAGATAGATGGATAGATGTGAAAGGCCATATAATAGATAATGAAAGGGCCCCAATAAAAGATAGATAGAGGGAAAGGACTATATAATAGATAGATATAGATAGATAGATGTAAAAGGAAAATATATAATAGATAAATAAGATAGATAGATAAATGTAAAGGATTATATAATAGATAGATAGATAGATAGATGATAGATAGATAGATAGATGATGTGAAATGCACATATAACAGATAGATAGAGGGGCGGAAAGGCACTATATAATAGATAAATAAGATAGATGTGAAAGGCATAAATGATAGAGGGAAAAACACTATAAAAATTAGATAGATAGATAGATAGATAGAAGATAGATAATGTAGAAGATAGATAGATAGATAGATGGGAAAAAAGGCCCCATATAATAGATAAATAAGATAGATGATGTGAAAGGCACTATAAATAGATAGATGTAAAGGCATGTATAATAGATGTAGATGATAGATAGATAGATAGATGATAGATGAAGTTAAAAAGGCACTATATAATAGAAGATAGATAGATAGATTGAAGGGAATGATGCCAAATTTTCCCCAATTTTCGCTTAGGGGATTCTTAATGAGCATTTTTCCATATTTTTGGCTAACGTTAACTAAATTTAAAAATTTGTTCACATCTAGACACTTATCAGGTTATAAGTTAGTAACCCCCTTTAACTGTAAGGGTGTATAAATCACGAGAGCAAAAGAAGGGGAAAAGGGGTATATAAATAAAATGTATTATTATTATTATTTTATTATTATTATTATTATTTTTTTTTTTTTATTATTAATAAATTATATTAGTACAGCTAAAGGCAGTGGAGGGAAAATGTTGAAGATGGGGCCCAAAATGACCCGGGGAGATTCTTTCAGTATTTAAGTAGTAAAGATCATCCAGGGGACAAGAGTTTTAAGAATGGTGAAAGTGAGCTGAATATATTGATAGTAAACATCAAACCTTTGAAATTGTTCTTATTGAAGTGTGTGGGGGGAAGGAGGGGGTCCCCTCCAGCAGAGCAGCGATACTAAGGAGACTGTGGGGGGTTTGGGAAATTGGGGGATGTGCTGTTTAGAAAATAGGGTGAAAGCTAACAAATCTCCAGGACCAAACATATTTATGAAGGTGGATGAAGGTGGGTTTAAAGAATATGGATATAAAAAACCTTTGCACAGATTTTTCGGGTTCACTGCACTGGGGGAACTCCTAATGACTGGAGGTTGGAATTTCCATTTACACAAATGGTTGATCCAAATGACTATAGGCCCAAGGTTTGCATGCATCACAGGTATGACAAGAAGAGCAGAACATGTCTAGAACGGGATGCTCGATGAGGAGGTTGTGTTTATCAAATATTGGAATTTTGTGAGGGGCAATAAAAGGATACAATCAAAGTGGGCCTATGATATTATTTATCTTAATTTTCAAAAGGGTACCCATGAGAGCTGGGTGACCCAAATAAAAACAGCAGGAAATCAGGGCGTATATGGGAAATGGCTTAAGTGCCAGTAACAGAGCTATGGGTAGAGGAACCCATCAGAACTAAGTGATAACAAAAGGGGTGCAATAGGCGGAGGGATTTTTAATTAAATATGAAAAAATTTTTACGGGAAAAATTTAAGGGAAGGTACAAAGGGGAAGGGGAACCCCTTTTATAGAAGGACCTAAGGTCAATGTGGACATATTACAACTAATCGGGATAGTGTAAAGAGGCCACAAGGGGCAAATAGGTTCAGGTCATATAGGCCCTGATGTGGGCTAATGGTTGTATAGCACATGGGGTCCTCACCTGGAGAACTGTGTGTACAGTGTTGCCCCAAATTGTAAGAAAAGACAAAGCAAAAAAGTCCCAAGAAGAACAACTGACGATTCGGGGGAAATGAAAAAAAGAGGAAAAGAGAGAGTTTTTGTTTTAATGGAAGGGAGAAGAAGTTTGAAAGTGTTTCAAATTGTAAAGGGGAATGGTGCAGTGGATGTTATTGTTTTTGAAAATAAAAAAGGGGGAAATTTTAAAGCAACTTTCATCTTGAAAAATTTTAAAGATGGGGAAAAAATTTCCCCGAATGGGTGCAGAAGGGACTTTGGGACCTTTAATCGAATTTTGTTTTTTGGACAATCTGGGGGACATGGACTGGGGGGAAGGCCTTTCTCATCACGCTTTTTTCTAAATTCCCTTTAGCCTGTTGCCTTCAAACTCTTTTTGGGACTGATGGGTGTTTTTTCCAGCGACTTCCACATGAATGGAATTTCTTTTTTGGGGTGGACCCACAGGGGCCACCTTTTGGTAAAAAAGATGGTACTTTGGGGGAAATTCCCCCCATTCCCCAAATTCTAAAGAAATTCCCCTAAAGCACCCGGGTTTATTGGCACTTCACAAATGAATACAAATGGGGAGTTTTCCAGCCAAACTTTAATAAAAAATGAGAAAATAATCCCACATTCAGGCTAGGCAAACTGAGGACTGTAAAAGGGGAAGATGTGGACTGGGACCCCTCACTAGGGCTACCCACTGCACCCCTTGCTGTAGAATTGAGTACCACCTACTGCAACTCTAAACTTGCATAAGTGGGTTTTGAAAAAGATGGTGCACAGTCAGGTGTTTTGGTTACTAGCAAAGGGCACTGGGGGTTTTAAAAATTTTGCTCTCAAAAAAAGTCGGCTGGCATCCCATCTGGAGTAGGTTCACAGCTTGATTGATCCTGATGGGACGGCCTGGAGTTAACCCTGAGCTAAAGCAGGTCAGACAATGGATGTTTGAACACAGAGTAGAATTCATTTGTTTGCCCGGGGTTTTCAAAATAACCCAGGTGCCCATGGCATGGCATCTAATAACAATGCCTTGCCTGAACTGTCTTAATTCCCACCCATTTATCGGGAGTGCCTCGGAGAATAACATTTCAAAATTAATAAAGCAGAGTGATGGTGACACTGCTGTTCAGATCCACACCCTAGTCATTTACGCCTGCATGGAGTTTGATGTTCTTCAAGTGTCCAACTTTTTTTTTTGGGGCCCAGCTCACCTCCCACATACTAAACACAGACAGTTAAAGGATTTTAAATTTGGGCCCTTTTTGTGTATGTGTGTTGTGTACCAGGGAAGGGGGTAGTCCCTGCACCCCGGGAAAAAAATTTTGAGAATGGAAATGAAATGATGCAAATTCCCCACTACAAACCCCCTTCTGGATACAAGTGAATGGGCACATAAATAAAAAAAATGGAAGTTCGGGGTGAAAAATCCCCCTTAATATAATAAAAAAATGTCTGTGTGTTGTTGTATATATCTTACTAATAGATGGGTGATCAAAACATTTATAGTAATAAATTGCATTACTACAAATGAAAGTGATGCCATCTTTTGAATAAAATACAAAATTTTTTACAACAAATATCATAAACAGATGTGTTTAAAAATTTATTACTACAAATTATGTGATACCATCTGTTGGAATGACAAATGCAATGCATTTTTTTACTACAAATTTTCTGATGTGCCATCTGTTGTAAGACAAATGTAAGCATTTTTTCACTACAAATGTTTCTGATGCATCATCTGTTGGAATGCAACCAATGCTTTTATTACAAAATACATTCTTTGCTGTAAAAAATTTCATTACTACAAAAGTATGTGATGTACCATCTGAATGACAAATGCAATGAGTTTTAGCACTACACATGTGTCTGATGCCCCTCTGTTGAATGTAAAGTAATGCATTGTTACTACAAATGTTTTGATGTGCCATCTGTTGGGAAAGTCAAATCAATGAGTTTTATTAAAATGTTTCTGATGTGCCATCTGTTGAATGACAAATGTAATGCATTTTATCACACAAATGTTTTTTGATGAAACATCTGTTGGAATACAACACAATGCTTTTTTTTCAACAAAAATCATAAACATTTGCTGTAATAAAATTCATTACTACAAATTATTTGTAGTGCCATCTGTTGGGAAATTTAAACACAATGCATTTTATTACTACAAATGTTTCTGATGGCCATCTGTTGGAAACAAATAAAAGTTTTATTACAAAAGTTTTTGATGTGCCATCTGTTGGGAAAGACAAATGTAATGATTTTATCACTACAAATGTTTTGATGAACCATCTGTTGGGAAAGGAAAAATGCATTTTTTTACAACAAATATAAAAATTTTGTAATAAAATTATTACTACAAATGTAGTGAAGTGCCATCTTTGGAATGTCAAATGCAATGAGTTTTATTAAAAAAGTTTCATGTGCCATCTGTTGAATGACAAATGTAATGCATTTTTTCACTACAAATGTTTCTGATGCCCCTTTTTGGGAAAGACAACCTGATTTTATTACAACAAATATCTAAACATTTTAAAAAAGTCATTACTACAAATGTATGTGATGTACCATCTTTTGGGAAAATGACAAATGCAATGAGTTTTATTACTACAAATGTTCCTGATGACCATCTGTTGGAATGTCAAATGCAATGCATTTTGTTACGACATGCCTCACAAATATTCCAATGATTGCACTGCAAATGTTAACACTGAGTTCTATGTTAATTACTAAGATTTTAACTCATCGTAGCAGGTCTTACTTAGTTTTCATATAATTAGTGGGGATTCATTAGTTTATTGGTCATTATTTCACGTTTACACTGAAATTTTACTTGATGTGCTAGTCAACATGAAACATTTTTTCCAGAAGCTTTGTTCTTTCTCTGGGTAGTCTTTGATACAAAAATAACTCATTATTGAACTGAAAACAAAATCTTAATGGGGAATAAGAGAGCTGATAATAACTAGGGAGTTTAAGAAAATGAGCAAGAAAAGAGCATCATTTGTTTGAGATAAGGGACACTGAAGATGGAAAATGGCATCTGTCAGACTGGCACATGGGGGAAATCAAGTGGCAGGACCGGGAGATGGACCAGCGGACGGAAGATGAAAAGGCCTGACAGAGGTGTGGGAGGGGGCAGACAGACCAAGAGGGAAAACGAGAGTCACAATTTTGGGACACTGAAACATCCATTGGCTTGTGTGGTCACCACAGGATAGCCTCACAAAGAACAGCTATCAGGTTAAGGATGCTAAAGATATTTAGTACAATTATGATTGTAAAGGCTTCTTTACCATCCTCAATGTGTTGAAAGGTTAGGACTTCAGAGTATTGCTTATTGCATGACTATCAAAATATTTGATTTTGCTATTGAGGAGAAGCTCTCACTTTTTACTGATTGTTTTTATGATTCCTGTCACAAGAAGCAAACACAACGTGAGGTACTTTCCTGTGTATGCCAATATTAAATGTTTATGGGTACATATTGGGATGGGAAAGAAAAGAACAAATGCCCCAGAGTCAACACAAGCCTTTCCCGACAGTGTAAGGCCCTTGTCAACAGGCCGGCCCCTCCCTCTCAATCCCCACCTTGCCTGACTCCACAGTTTCACTCCAAAGAAATGTTGCTACTGCCAGGCTCTTGCCTGTTGGGAAATCTTTCATAGGCATCAAGAGGAAACTCCACCCACTGAGGGGATGGGCAGGAGGTGTGGCGTGTCCAAGTTTAACCAATCAAGAAATGGATGGGGGGAGCCTATCTGGTACTCCATCAGTGATTGGCTGTTGAGCTGTCACTCAGCCCACTGTTCGGGATACAGTAATTAAACATGAAGAAGGGGAAGACATTTTATGAACTGAATGGATTCTTCCAACCGAAAGGAGTTCAATGAGATTCAAAATGTTTCTTTCTTGTAGATTCAAGAACTGCTGAGAAAGATTTAATTGATAATTCTGTCTTGGATGTTCTAGGTATATAGAAAGACAAGTGACAGGGTGCTATTTGTCTGCTCCTTCTTTCCCCAACTTGAAGACTGTAAGGAGATAAGTGAAGAAGCTGCAAGAAAAGTTTAGGTGTCTTTTAAAAAATGAAAATCAAAACAACCCCTGCTGCACCATATCTTGTGAAATTCAATTTAAATCATTTGACTCATTCTTTCAAAATGCCTTCAACCTACAGCCCAAAATATCGTTACACAAACAGCACAACATACAAAGCAATGGAATGAAACTAGTAAGCAGAGTGCTGACCACCAACAAATGCCACCAGTATCGAATCTTCAGATATACACAAAACTGTACAAAAATTTTAGACGCTTAAAAAATGATGTAAAGTGGACATGCATTCCAAAATATGGACGGAATGGCTTTTATTGATCAAGCAATTTTTCAAAATGTGCAGCAGGAGAAAACAAATAATTCAGTCGTGGTGTCCACCCTTTTCCTCCCCCTCATTTCCACTCATATGCAGTTTTTGCAGGTCCCCTTTGCCTCTTTGTTTATTTGCTGTAGTTGCACTGGTTGTCTTCCTCGTAATCCCGATTTGCCTGAAGCTGCAGGCAGGGCCTGAGGGCGCCATGCCCTCGGGTAAGGACTCCCCGTTGCTGCTTTATGTGTTTGGGCTCACTGCTGATGATGCCCCTGATGGTACCCGAATGACATAAAAGAATCTCAAGCAGGAGGACTGCCAACAATGTCACCTGAAATCACCAACTCCTTTGTAGAAACGCAGCCGAACCTGCAGGAGTCCCCACTGTGCTTTACTATTGACTGCAGACACTCATCTGGGTACCATTCACCGGCCCCTTTGGTGGGCACCCAGGGTTGTCTTACCAGCATTATAGGGCCCTGGGCAAAGCAGGGACTGGTCCCTGTTTTGATAGTATGGATGATAAAATCCAGAAAATAACATATTCTACTAGATTAGAAAAACATTTATTATAAATGTTAGTTTTGGATCATGAAAGAGTTAACTAGTAAAGGTCTAAGTTGTAGGAAACCACCAATATTTTCTTTTAGCACAAAGCTGAAGGAATGTAAGAAGTCATAAGGTGGTAATTAGTTTTAAGACAGCTGGACATTGAATAAGGTTTTGATGGACCAGCTGGCTGTACTTGGACCCTATGGAAGATGTAGGTGTCTGAATTTGGGCTTGATGGGAAAGGGCTATGAGGAATGATTAGAGATGAGGTCAGAACGATAAGAAATGTAAGAAAAATGTGGTAAACGCTTGATTCTCTGCTCATTTCATTGAATTGAGATGGTACAATGCCTTTTCCAGTATGATGGAGCCCCCGGGTCTTAAGGCAAAATGACAACTGAGGGGCCTCAGGGAACAAAATATCAAAATTTGGGGTCCATGCATGGGCAGACTGGCCATTAGGAAATTTGGGCAATGCCCGATGGGTCAACCGGGATCTGGTTGGGTCGGCCATTTCATGAAATAAACTCCATGTATGTACTGTTTGACATTAAAATTAATTTTCTAAACTACTAAGCATTATCTGTCCGGGTACTGTGATTTATATAGTCCTATATAATATACCTTATAATATAATAATTATAATATAAATAATTTGGTCCAATCTGCCTTTTGTCAATTTCTGTATTGATACCACTACATTCGGTTGGGCATATACATTATTGCAATTATTTTATCTCATCCCGTAAAGATAGGTGAGAAGCCTCAGTGTCCGGAGGGGCTCAGAGTGGAGCCGCTGCTCCTCCGATCGAAGAGTCAGATGAGGTGGTTCAGGCATCTGAGCAGGATGCCTCCTGACGCCTCCATGGCAGGTGTTCCGGACACGCCTAACCGGGAGGAGGACCTGGGGAAGACCCAGGACACGCCGGAGGGACTGTGTCTCCCGGCTGGCCTGGGAACACCTGGGGATTCCCGAAGAGCTAGAAGAAATGGCTGGGAGAGGAAGTCTGGGCATCTCTGCTCAAGCTGCTACCCCTGCGACCCAACCTCGGATGAGCAGAAGAGGATGGATGGATATTTTATCTCATATCCAGTATTTAAATTCTTCGGTACTATTAATTAGTTACTCCGGTTGAACCTCTTAACTGATGCTTACAAGAGCATTGGCCTTGCCTACAAGCTCCTGCTAATGCTGCCCGTGTCGTAAGTGCAGGGTGAAAGATCATTGTCTCTCGTTGAAGAGAATCAAAAGCCGCCTGAGAAGCACAATGACGAGAGAACATCTTGAGGCGTCATGTTGATGTCGGTGGAGCAAAGTTATCTGATTCAAACTTGACCTAACAGTGTTATTGATGATGTGGCTGATTAAAGTAGCGAACTGTGTAAGTTCTGGCCTACTGGGGCACATGAATTGACATTTGACATGGACTCTAATAACGTGGCGTGTTACTAAAATTTTCTTTATCATTAAATTTTATTTCTAAGCATGTCCAAATTTTTAAGTTGTCTAAAAAACAGTGCACAGATTACGTGGAAAACAGTTTAGCTAGAGTTCATATCACAGGCAAGCAGTGAGCCATGTACTAAGAAAATTAAAATGAATAATGGGCCGAGTGGGTAACTCATCACCTCACCTGTTAATGGATGCCTGGCCCGGTTTGAGTCCCAGTCCGCTCCCGGGGTCCATGGCCGGAAATTTCCCCCACGAGAACTTGGGGTCAGTCCTCAAGAGGTGGTGGCTGGACAAACAAAAAAAACCCAATTCTGACAAGCTCCAAGTATTGATTATCAAGAATGGGCAGCTGCCATCAGTCAGGTTTTTAGCCCAGGTTGATTCCAGCCTGCCAGGGTGAATTGCAGAGGTCTTGAAAAAAAAAAGAAGGGCCAACATTGCATATGGACTCTATTTAATTGTTAATGAAAGCCTTTGAAAGTTCTAAGGTTTGTCTTATATACTTCCTTGTACCAGAGAAACATCTACACAGAGATCTAAAGATCTGAAGCAGCAAATTTGGTGAAAACCAACACTTGTCATTCACAGAATGTCTGGCCATGACTGTATGCTTTGTTTTTGTCAGCTCCCAAATAACACTGTTCAAAAAGTGTAAAAGATTGGTCGGGACAGAGATTTCTCCCATAACCCATGCAGAGTGTTATTTAGTCCATTATTTATATACAGTGCCCTTACAGTGCTTGGGACAAAAACCCTTTCTTGATTTACCCTTCCCTCCACAGTTTCAAATTACAAATCAAACCAATAAAAAAGCTAAAACATGGAATATTCTGGATGGCCAAGCCAGTCACTACATTTAAATCCAATTCAGCAGGCCTTCCATATTCTGAAGGTTTGAAGACCTTTAAAACAAGCAGGAGATGACGCTTGTGCATCTGAGGTTTGCAGAGCATCACCAGGGGAAAACACTCAGCATCCGTGATGACCATGAATCGCAGACGCCCAAACAGTCATTGCATGCAGGAAAGTGACAAAGTCCCAAATACGACATCTTTTTAAAAGACCTGCCATTGTCATGGTGTTCTGAAATGGGGGTTTGTTTTGTTAAAAGTGTTGTCAATTCTACATTGTGTGCCTGAATTGTATGCCAGTCCCCTTAAAAAGAAAGTCTGCCATATGCACTTTAATCCCATCTGAATTGTTTGATTTGTAATTATAAACTGTGAAGCAGAGGGAGAAATCGGGGATAAAGGGTCTTTGTATACATACTCACATAAAACACTGTAGTTTAAAAGAAAGTCAAACAAAAAGGAGGACTGTCGGTACCTTTATATTTAATTCCCATTATAGACAACTTGGCTGGTCATTATTTGGGTCCATTTTTTCGCAATCCTGAAGAATGAGGGCACTTTTTAAACTTTTCAGTCCTCATGACTTCTCCTTTTCCCAAGTGACTGCTCCAATATGTCTAATAAGGGTTTGTAGATGATGTCTTTCATTTCTTTCAATGGTATGGTAAAACCCACCAGGTCCGGGGTTTATTAGTCCCCTAGCATTGAAGGTTGTCGTGATGGCTGGACCCTCCAAGCTGGAAGGACCGTGTAGCAAGCGTGGTCAGGGCAGTCCCTTTCCCCTGGAGTACTGGGATGTCAGCCCCCGGTTGCAGCGGTTGCTGGGTTTCCGCAGGGCTTCATGGGAGCTGGGGTTGGTGCAGCCCTGTTGGGATCTGTGGGCCGCAGGGTTGCTACGCTGCTTCTGAGCCTGTATGGGCGATCCTTTTATCACACCCGAAGTCATAGCACCGAGCCAGCAGACCCTACCGGGAGCCAGAGTCGGTGGAAGGTGGATGAAGCTTGCCAAAGGGGGAGTGGAGGAGAAAAAAGAAAAGAAAAATATTGTGAAATGTTTGTGGTTGGAGACCTGGTTTGACCTGTGGGAAATGGGGAAGGAGTTTCCCAAGGGGGAGAAATAAAACACCTGTGTTTTTTTCCCGTGTGCCTCCCCTGGCTTTATTGGGTTTGGGGTTGGGTGGCTGGATGCCCTAGTAGCGCACAGGGTGTTTTATCGGGAATTCCCTCACTTACCCTTTATCTGTTTTCTTAGGGGAAACCCTTATCAGGTTGGTCTACTTCGTACCAAGATTAACATAGACACACATACAGTGCATCTGAAAAATATTCACAGCGCATCACTTTTTCCACATTTTGTTATGTTCAGCCCTTTTTCCAAAATGGATTCAATTCATTTTTTTCTCAGAATTCTAACACAATACCCCATAATGACGTGAAAAGTTTACTTGAGATTTTGCAAATTTATTAAAAATCAAAAAACGAGAAATCCCATGTACAAAAGTTTTCAGCTTTTGCCATGAAGCTCCAAATTGAGCTCAGGTTCATCCGCTCTGGGTCATCCTTGAGATGTTTCTGCAGCTTCATTGAGTCCACCTGTGGTAAATTCAGTTGATGGACATGATTTGGAAAGGCACACACCTGTCTATAGAAGGTCCCACAGTTGACAGTTAAATGTCAGGCACAAACCAAGCAGGGAAGTCAAAGGAATTGTTAGGACCTCCCGAGACAGGATTGTCTCGAGGCACAAATCTGGGGAAGGTTACAGAAACATTTCTGCTGTTTTGAAGGCCCCAAAGAGCACAGTGGCCTCCATCATCCGTAAGTGGAAGAAGTTAAACCACCAGGATTTCTTAGAGCTGGCTGGCCATCTAAACTGAGCGATTGGGGAAGGGGCCTGTCAGGAGGCCCAAGAACCCGATGGTCACTCTTTCAGAGCTCCAGAGTTCTTCTGTGGAGAGGAGAACCTTCCAGAAGGACAACCATCTCTGCCAATCCCCAACACCTGTATGTAGAGTGGAAAACGAAGCCACCCTAGTAAAAGGCACATGGCAGCCCCTGAGTTTGCCAAAAGGCACCTGAAGGACTCTCGACCATGAGAAACAAAATTCTCTGGTCTATGAGACAAAGATTGAACTGTTTGGGGGAATGCCAGGCGCCACATTTGGAGGAAACCAGGCACCGCCATCACCAGGCCAATACCATCCCTACAGTGAAGCACGGTGGTGGCAGCATCATGCTGTGGAGATGGAACTGGGAGACTAGTCGGGATAAAAGGGAAAGATGACTGCAGCAATGTACAGAGACATCCGGGATAAAAACCTGCTCCAGAGCCTCTTGACCTAGACTGGGGCGACGGTTCATCTTTCAGCAGGGACGAGAACCCAGCACAAGCCAAGATATCAAGGAGTGGCATCAGGACAACTCTGTGAATGTCCTTGAGTGGCCCAGACTTGAATCGATTGAACATCTCCGAGAGATCTTAAATGCGGAAACCGACGCTTCTCATCCAACCTGATGGAGCTTGAGAGGTGCTGCAAAGAGGAATGGGGTAAACGGGCCCAAGGATAGGTGTGCCAAGCTGGTGGCATCATATTAAAAAAGTCTTGAGGCTGTAATTACTCCCAAAAGGGTGCATGGGACAAAGTATTGAGCAAAGGCTGTGAATACTTATGGACATGGGATTATTTTAATAAATTTGCAAAAACCCTCAAGTAAACCTTTTCACGTTGTCTATGAGGTGTTGTGTGTAAAATTTGAGAAAAATGAATTGAACCAGGAATAAGGCTGTAAATAACAAAATGTGGAAAAAAGGATCGTTCTGAATACTTCTGATGCACTGTATATACGCATACGCAGACCCTAAACAAAGTACTGTATGAAAATGTGAAGTGTAGGGATTAAATGCACCAAGATTCTCACCTTGAAAGAAGGCTAGGATCAGGATAGGCAAACGGAGTAAATTTGCTTTATTGCAATAAACAATAACGCGGTCTCAAACCAATTAAGCCAAACTGAGCTGGGCCCGAACAAGCCAAAAGTTAAAGTCAATATAATCACTTCTTTTCATTTGGCCCCGCCAGAACAGCTTTTCGACTCCACGCTCCAGCTGGCTCCTTTCAGGCCCCTCCTGAAACCACCAATATTTCTTTTGTTTTCATTTCTCACTTCCTTATTTCCTAGCCGGCCCTCAACTGGCAGGTGCTCCCCCTTCTCTGACCTCGGGCTGACTCCATTCATCGCTCTCCCCGTTTTCTGTCCATTTGAGTTATTAAAGATTGGTGGTTTCACCCTGAGCTTAATTAAAAGCTACATATGGCATAAACCTTATTTGACTGTTTGCTTGGCATACCTGATTCATGTAAAAATTCACACTTAGTTTAATGCTTAGAAAAGTTCATAAAAAGTTTTATATCTACTGATGCTAAATACATGAATACAACTTTTTATTTTCCATAAAACAAAGCACGTTTTTCCCTAGCACTTAAAACCCACACAAGTACCGACTAATACAAAGCACAGTCCGTCTTCCTAAGACTTCAAGAAAACTACTTATTGTCAGCACAAACAAATATGATGTTTAAATTTTCTCAGACTTAAATATTGCTTCAGTCTCTAGAAATACATTTAAACATACAAAGGCTCAACATCCTTGGCTGCGCCATTTATCAACCAATGAATTCTTTCTTTCATTATTGGACAGAGCTCTTCATCCCTTAGCCTGATAAACTCACAGCATGGATCAAATGGCACTTTAATACCCAGGTGCTTTTACATATTCACTTTTATTACTTCAATCACTTTAGATATGAGGACAGAGTATAGAAAGTAAAAAGCAGCATGGTATTTATTAAAGAACAATGATGGCAGTAGAGAAAAGCATTAAAGAAAATGTGGATAGCAAAGTCTGGACATACAGTATATAGTCTTCGAAAAAAGGGTTCGAAAACTTGAAGATGTCTATGATGAATTCCCCAGGACGGTGTGATTTAGAATCGATATTCATGGAAGCTTTAGCTGACGATCAGATGAAAACAGTGACGCTGTTGGACCCTCTTGATGTCGCTCTCTTCCGTTGTTTGATCCATCAAATTTATTTTAAATTCCATGTGGTTTCACAACATGTGATGGTTACACACGCCTGATTGGCTGACTGTCAAGCGGTGGTTGGCTGACTGTCAAGCGGTGGATGAATATTGCACAGACTCTTTTAAACTGTTCAAGTACAACCTTCCTGCCCCAAGCTGTGAACTGGTTTGGCAATTTCTAGTCCCACGGCATCCCCTTCTTTCACAGGTTATAAAAGGGAAAAAAATGACTTGAGGCATCGACGTCCCTTTTCCCTCCCAGGCTGTAAATCAATTTTTTTCCAAGGTGCCCATCTCTTCACAGTTGATGAAATCATCAACAGTTTGAGGATCTGTTGGATGTTCTGCTCCCATTTAGACGGATTATTTACTGGTACAGTTCAGGAAAAAGGACACTTTGATTTCGCCGACTTAAGAGTTAAATTTATCCAGTCCATTTGAGCAAAGATTTATTTTAAAGTGATACAATTTGTTAACTGTCCTTGTAAGATTAAGTTCATTTTTGTTTGTGTGAACAAAAATAAAATCTAAAATCCACAGCTCTGAGGCCAGGATTGCGCTGGTATCCGGAAGGTTCCCGGGTTTGATTCCCCAACGCCAAAGGGGATCCTACTTCGGGCCCTTGAACAAGACCTTACCTGAATTGCACCAGGATGCATATACCCAAGGGGTACACGAAAACTAAAATTCCTAATGTAAGAAATTATACCGGGCAACTGTTGTGATATTGCATATAACTTGATAAATGTTTTGTATGACTTTATTTATAAATTTAGGCAAAGCAAGTAAATTAGTGTTACTTTGGTGAGAGGTATCTTGTGTTTATACCCCAAAGTTTACGACTTTTCTTTGTAATTTTATGACAGGATTTGGGGGATGTGTCTTAAACAAGTTTGGTGAGTGTTTCTTAAAAATCTTCTCCATTCCCACCCCAAAGTCAGGTTAGCTTATTGGCTGTAGGTGGGTTTGGGCAGAAAACCTATACATTTGCTTGCTCAACCAATTCTGTCTCTAACCAACATATGAGGAAATGGTAAATGGCCGATTTGATATAGCGCCTAACTAGAGTTCAAGAACCCCCCAGGGGCTTTACAACACAACAGCATTCACCCATTCATACGTGGTGATGATAAGCTACCATGTAGCCACAGCTGCCCTGGGGCACACTGACAGAAGTGAGGCTGCCCAACACTGACGCCACCAATCCTTCCGACCACCACCAGCAGGCAAGGTAGGTTAAGTGTCTTGCCCAAGGACACAAACAGCTGCATTCTCATGCCAGGAGCCAGGATCGAACCCTGGAAACCTCCGATTGCTGGACCACCCGCCTACCGACTGAGCTACTGGGAAAAAGCACGCCTTGCTAACCTGTGATGATGTAGAAGTATCTTTTCTTACTGATCTGAAAGGAAGACCATACACCATGAACTGAAGACAACAAATGAAGAGCACAGCTTCAGACATATTGAACAGACATGTGCTGAAAGCTGAGCACCAATGATGCCTTTACTAGAGACATTTTAAGAAACTACAAGTCTGTGTGCCACCTGAGTTAAATCACCATTTTGTTAGGTTGTATGGTTGACAATATTCAAATGTACTTTGATTTTGTTATTTTTATGAATATTATCAGTAATACATTAATTATTATTGTATTGTATGTGTAACTAACTCCTGCTTGTCTTTTACTACATGTAATTGCTTGAGGTTATGGGATATAGAAGGGAAGGTGGGGATAAGTTATATACAGTGGTAAGTCTGTAGATTAGGCATTCTAAGGCTACATATTAATAATACAATAGGGACAGTAGAGCAATATATACAGGGTGGGCCATTTATATGGATACACCTTAAAAAAATGGGAATGGTTGGTGATATTAACTTCCTGTTTGTGGCACATTAGTATATGTGGGGGGGAAACTTTTCAAGAGGGGTGGGAATATGGTGCATTTGGAAGTCGGCCATTTGGATCCAACTTTTGTTTTTTCAATAGGGAAAAGGTCATTTGAAAATCAAACTTATTGGGAATTTCACAAGAAAACAATGGTTTGCTTGGTTTTAACGTAACTTTATTCTTCATGAGTTATTTACAAGTTTCTTTGTTTACAGCCATTGACATGTCGCAGAGGTTAAACACGCGAGGAGCGGATAGAAATTGTGTTGATGTCTGGTGAACGCAGTAACCGAGTCATTGCAGCAGATTTCAGCAAGACACCCAACGAACCACCCATCTCCCATGCTACAGTTAGAAACTGCTTGCTAAGTTTCATGAAACTGGTTCAGTGTTGGATTTTCCAAAATGTGGACGCATGAAAACTGTCATAATGAAGAAACAAGTGGCTGTCCTAGCTTCATTCAGCAAGCGCCCACAGCGTAGCACTCCGCATGTCACTGAGAGTGGCATTACTAACATCCCCGGGCGTATTACCTACTCACAAATGGCACCCTTACAAACTCCAGACTGCAGCATCTCAACGAGGATGACCCAGATCGGCACTGAATTTGAGAATGGGCAAAGCAAAAATTGGGAACAGGACCCT
This sequence comes from Polypterus senegalus, assembly GCF_016835505.1. Classification (NCBI taxonomy): domain Eukaryota; kingdom Metazoa; phylum Chordata; class Cladistia; order Polypteriformes; family Polypteridae; genus Polypterus; species Polypterus senegalus. The sequence goes on along the minus strand of NW_024380510.1, from coordinate 16,825 downwards.
CATTTTACGCAAAAGGGATTTTGTTCGGGATGAGGCAAACTTTATGTGAATGGTGAAGTTAACAAAAAAAACCACCGCTATTGGTCTGACACTAACGCACATTGGATAGACCCCTCCAAGACTGTTGAACAAAAATTGATGTTATGGTGTGGTATAGGGGGTAAAAGATAGTGGGGCCATTCTTCATCAATGGAAACCCTCAAGGCCACTGGATAGGGGAAATTGCCATGATGACGTGTTTCCATCTTTATGCACAGAAGCTGGCACGCCCTGAGGTTTTCCAGCAAGATGGTCCCCCACCACATTATGGGTGTCAGGTCCGAGCATTCCTAGATGAACAGTTTCCGGGAAAGTGGATTGGTCATGGGGCCAGTTGAATGACCCCGGTCTCCGATCTGACCCTTAGACTTTTATCTTGGGGTCATCTGAAGGCAATTGTCTATGCTGTGAAGACACGAGATTTCGCACCTGAAACTACGGATACTGGAAGCCTGTGCTAGCATTTTTCCTGCAGTGTTGCTATCATGTGTGAAGAGTGGGAGAAGAGGGTTGCATTGACAATCCAAACACAATGGGCAGCACATTGAACACATTTTATAAGTGGTCAGAAACTTGTAAAAACTCATGAAAAGAATAAAGTTAGTTAAACCAAGAAAACCATTGTTTTTCTTGTGAAATTCTAATAAGTTTGATGTGTCACATGACCCCCTTCCTATTGAAAACAAAAGCTGGATCCAAAATGGCGACTTCCAAATGGCCACCATGGTCACCACCCATCTTGAAAAGTTTCCCTCACATATACTAATGTGTACAAACAGGAAGTTAATATCACCAACCATTCCCATTTTATTAAGGTGTATCCATATAAATGACCCACCCTGTATATTACTTTTACCAAGATAAAACCTCAAATAAAGAACAAAACTACAGGGAGCTTGAAGCACACCCTACTTTTTATTTGAACTTTTTAAAGGGGTGGATATCAACTTTTTGCAAAGGTAAGGGCAAATGTCAACAAAGTGGAATTCAGGTGCAGAGGGTGGTAATCAGCTGTAAACGTTGATAAAATTCACCATTACATTATAGATAGCCCCTCTATTTTAGGAAGACTGTTAGATTTGTTACTTACCATCGAATCTGTGTGTGTGTGCGACTGGACAGAGTACACAACGCCAGAATGGCAGCGACCTTGGGTGAGAGCCTTAAGCGCCAAACACAACACCCACGTTATTATGTATTTATTTCCATTAATAATCGGACTCTGACTTATCAAACTCTCTCATTTTCGATGCAAAATGATTGGGAAATCAAAATGAATGCCGGGTACTTGTTTCAGCTGACATGCCTGCCCCAACATTCGCCCTGTGGGGAATATACAGTCGTTTATCGAACTTTGATTTTGATGCCAACAATCTGTAAATCAAAACGAAAGTCAGAAACCTGTGTCTGCAGATCTTAGTGCTGAACTTTCTTGTGTAGCGATTTCCCATGGCCCATTCGCCCTGGTTTGGGCTACACAGATATTGATCTGTGGGAAGCGTGGCTACTGGACTTGGCATGCTGGTGGACATTATGGATTACCAGCCACTCTATTACCTCAGGCTGGGGTTTTTCCAGAAAGTGCCTTTCAGCTTTTTGAGTGATGAGACAAACAGGTATGTAATAAGGATATGAATTTTCATCCTGTAATGGCTCATGGAACATAAAGCAGAGAGACATTTGTCATAAATAAGGATTTTATGTTGATTTGTGTGTGAAATCATTGTTTTTGTTTGCTTTTCAGAAAGTGGAGTTTTCTGGAAAAATATTCAGCCCTGGGAAAAAAATGAAACAAAAATAATAATAATAATTAGCCCTTAAACAGTTAAAATCTAGGAATTCAAAGTTTGTTTTCACTTTTTTGTGGGGAATTCCATTTGTTTTTTCCCTTTTACAAATATTCAGTGGATGTTTATTCAGTTCATTTGCTGTAAGTATTGATAGTCTGGTGATAATGATGATGTGTTCATTATGTGGTGAAGTTTTCTACCAGAGCCACCATTTTCAGACACACTCAAACACAGGGCACCCAAGTTGTTTTTGGCAATGCCTCCCATTACTGGTCACATGATTGCAGATCAGTGTGATGTCATTACATCCAGCCTCTAAAACATGGTGGCACTCTATTTTCAGCATCCAAGCTTTGATTTAAACTAAACACTAAACAGCCAGCTTCCACAAATTAGCAGGCTCCATTACTAATGTCTACCTAATTATTTTCCCCTTCAGGCTCCATTAGTTGTGTCCTCAAGCGCTTAGCCGCACCCATTCAGTTCCCTCCTAGAAGGATGACAATTGAAGATCACTCTGCTTTTACTAGTATTGTTCGCCATGGCCCTCACTCTTGAGATTTTGTCCATTTGGAATTGCTTTCCATTTTGGTTGTTGTTCAGGAGGACCGAAGTATGGCTAAACAAGATTGGTCACTGAATCGGGAGAGTCCCCCCTGCACCACGCCATCCCTTGTCCATGAGCTGCGACAGGAAGTCACAGGACCATCCCCAAACACAAAGGGACGATGACAAAGAAATCACAAGAAAAAAAAAAAAAAGGTTTATTTTAAAGAGAAGGAATCATTTCAATTGGAGAGCAGCACAGGAAAACAAATTGAAGACCTAAACCTTCTAGGCCTTACCTTTTAAGTACAGTGAGCCCCTGACTCCAGGTGGATGGTTGCTCCACTTACATAAAAGGGATGTTCTCAATCTCATCTTCCAAAATTCCCTAACCCTGCACTTTTACCTCTTCACCTGCCAGTTGAACCCTCCTCCAATTCTACCTCCAAACCCGGTCGATCTGCGAACTGTGTCAAGTCACGTTTACCTCATGTCCACAGTAGCAATGAGATTCTTACTGCTTGCATGGCTCCGAACAGTTGACAAAAAGAATGCGATAAATAAGCATTATGTGTGGTATGCAGTTTTATACTGCGTATTATACAACGGGTATGTGATGAAGGTCTATGGCAAGGTCAGGTTTTTTAATAAATAACAAACACTCGCGTCTTCGGATGGGGAGTGGAAACGTCCGTCGCTGCTTCAGCGTGATACGGGTGGGACGCTCTGCACTTTGCGCACGTATGCCGGATTGCCAGTGACCCAAATTAGCGCTGGACGTGATTGGAAGTGCCCTCATCCCGTTTAAAAAGGGAGGCGCGAGTGTTAAAAAATAAAGAGAAAAGAACGGTGGTTAAAGAAGAGTTGAAGGCAGGGGAACAGGGAAGAGCGGCACCGGAATGAGGAGACAAGCAGCCAGGAGGAGGAGATCCCGGGAGTACAGCTGCGGCCGACGCCTGGGTTGCGGTGATGATTCGCTTCAGCTGAATGATTCAATGGAGCGGAAGTGACCAGGAGGAGTGCAGGCCAGTGGCGTAGCTCGGAAGGCGGTCCGCCCCTGGCTGCAATTTTGGTCGGCTTTATTGCCGAAAGGTCAGTACATTGTATAACCAGCGTTGGGAAAATATCACTCATAAATGAAAAAGTAAAATTCTCTGATTTTTATCCACAAATGCTTCAAAAATAATTTTCAGACTGTCTTTATATGACGGCATCAGACACAGCAGGAAATTTATATAGCAAAAAATTAAATACACGATAATTTCTAGGAAGATAAACAATATCATTTACAACTTACAATTTCATTTCGTTATTAATCCGAATACGTTCATGCTCTGCGCAGAAAACATCCCCACCTATCACTTGTACATTACTGTACACTGGTTCTGGTTTTCGCAGCGCAATTATATTAAACTAATAATCAGAACACGTCTTATCAGTGCCTATATTCCTGTCTAGTTGATGCTTATACATAATTATATGTGAAAAAACATTGCTGTTTCTCTATATATGAAAAAATCTAGGCAAGATATATCTTATTTTTTCAGTGAAAGTCATTTTAATTTTTTGTTTAAATAGGTTCACATATTCAAATATGTTGGAGGGCGCCAAATTGAAGCGCCGCCCCTGCCCCCGCCCGAATTCCCAGCTACGCCACTGAGTGCAGCTTTGAATAAATCCGGGAGTCAGTGACGGGGGACGGTGGGCCTTTCCTAGGTCCGTGGGAGAGAAGAACCCGAGCCAGGGTCCGGATAGGGACAGTTGGGGCCATGGGAAGCAGCCCCATAGAGTCCAGCTGCAGGCGAGAGATAATCCGAAGCCTCCTGACAGATTCAGCAACCTGAGACATTCTGAGCCCCGTAAAATGACGCCGTTGAGAGCGGTATCGCCACTCCGACCACTTTACAGGAGCCACTCTTTTTTTTCACTGGTACTGGCGCCTACATTACACGCCCCTCATGTCGATTTCAAGTGCTTTTGGGTTCCTGCTCTCAAACCGGTGGACTCGGTAGTTTTGAGGCCTATGTCGTAGTATTTATTAAACTTCTAAAAGATCGAGTGCCCCAGTTCTGCATCACCACAGAATGAACGGGTTGAGAGAGCGCGCGCGCGAGAGAGAGTCAACGTAACTTTTTTGTGTGAAGAAATAAAATGAATCAATTTTCTAGGTAAATCAACACAGCACATTAAAAGTGTCAACTGAATCCAGTTAGTAAATTCGTTAATTTTACGGTCATACAAGAGGTAAAAATAAGCAGCTTCATGTTTCTACATGAGTGGGGCGACAGCGGCATTCATGGACACGTGTTTCAAGGGACTGTCTCCTGCACTGTTGGTTTTAAGCTTTAACTTCCACATAACCACCTTCTTTTAATCGGCGGCGCGGTGGGTAGCGCTGCTGCCTCGCAGGTTAGGAGACCGCGTCCGCTTCCTGTTTACATGTTCTCCCCTGTGTCTGCGTTGGTTTCCTCCAAGTGCTCCAGGTTTCCTCTCACATTCCAAAGACATGCAGGTAAGGTGCATTGGCAATTCTAAATTGTCCTTGGTGTGTGTGTGTGTGCTTTGCGGTGGGCGGGCACCGTCCCAGGGTTTGTTTCCTGCCTTACGCCCTGTGCTGGCTGGGAATTGGCTCAAGCAGACCCGTGACCCTGCAGTTAGGGAGACCTGGGTTCGCCTCCCGGGCCCCCTCCTGCGTGGAGTTTGCAGCTCTCGCTGTGTCTGCGTTGGTTTACTCCGGGTGCTCGGTTCCCTCCCCATCCAAAGACATCCTACATTGTCCCGTGTGTGTGCCCTTAGGGCTGGTGCCCTGTCCCGTGTTTGATCGTGCCTTTGCGCTGGCTGGGATTGGCTCCAGCTGACCCCTGTGACCCTGTATTGGGATACAGTGGGTGGGAAAATGACTGCATGCTGTTTTAATTTGTTTATTCTAATAAACGCAATGAAGGACCTTTTCACCATCCTCTTGTTTCATGTGTTTGTCCTCATCTAGCTAGGCTCTTCGATTATGTTCTGACGGTGTTGGGTTCAACAGGGATCTAACCTGCACCATCACTAGCCACTCACGGTCATCCTAGACATCCAAATCTCACACATAATTACAGCACCACATTTCCAGGTTCAAGCAAAGTGCTTTTTATTTACAAGAAATACCTTAATATGGGCTTCTTCTTCTCCATGGTTTGTACCCAAAACACCACTACAACTCTTTTCCTCTCCATCCACTACTCCATTGTCCTGACTCCAACTTCTGGATTGAGGTTGGGGTGTCTTCTATGCTGGATACTGGTATGGTACTTAACAGTATTGCATGATTTGGAAGCTCTTATGAGTCATAAAGGAAGAGCAACCCAAAGAAAAAAGCAAAAAGCAGAGGATAGCCCTGCCCTTAAACTCCCTGGTGGCACCCAGCGCCAACAGAACTACATCTCCCTGATATGCTCTACAGTTTTACTGAATAGAAGTCCCACCTACGGGGTGCTGCCATCCAGTGTATAGGGGGAATGCTTGGTCCCTGGGTGGCTGATTCCTTCTGTCCATCAATTGTTATTGGCAAAGATACCAGCAACAAAGTTTGTCATAATGCTTTTCCATACACTACCCAGCCAGGTAAGGGACCAGAATGCCAGCCAACCTGTGTTGTCTGTCTCACACTTTTACACTACATTACATGCACTTTCAGAGTATTCTGTGGAATTGCTTCCAGGTACTTATATATATATATATATATATATATATATATATATATATATATATATATATATATATATATATATATATAGAAAGGTCCAGGGTCTTTGGTGAGGAGCTCCACCTTGTGGCGCTCAGGTACCTTCTGCCTCTGGGATGGGGTTGCCATTTGTAAGCCACTTTGAATTATAGGAAGGCCATCCTGTTCCAGCTTACACTGTGATGGGACTCCATACTGCCATCTAGCAACCTGGAGGGACTTGTAAAATTTCATTAGGACTCCTTACCACCCTTCAATCTCTAGTTTAGGGTTGTGCCCCTTCGGTCATATGGGTTGGTTGCTACGTGAATTAAGCTGACAAAGTGCAGAGATACTTACGCCATGCCAGGTAGAGTGACGGCTTCTCAATTATGGCAAAGACAGGACAGTATGGCTGAAAAATTGCCAAACATCAGCAGCTGAAATGAAAAGAAAACAAGAAAAATCAGAGTGGAGGTGATCAAGAGAAGCCTGGGAATGTTGATTTGCAGCGGTCACTTCCTCGTTAGCTTTGGACGATAATTCCCTACCCGGTTCAATCCCACAATCTGAAAAAAGTCACCGATTAACCCCTACCTGTTTTGGACAGGATGTCACAAAGTGCGTGCCAAGGAGTTCTTGAGGACAGTGGCGCAGGCACAGATGTGCTTTTGAAGTGCTGGGTCAGCCACCCTCGAATGCTCTGCCACAGGATCCCAAAGCACTAGAGGGGAAATAAAAGCCATGGTGGGGGACGGGGGCTGAGTGCACACACAGAACAGTGGTTCCAAGCTGTTACCATTATTCAAAGTCACACGGGTTATAGGTTTATGTGGGGGTGCATACGAACAAAGTCCAGTGGAATTCTTACTTGTCTTTGTAAATCGCTTTCTCCGAGGGCCATGATTTGTGAGAGCAGAGCTAGTTGTGGGCCTCAATACGTCATCGTCACTTACCTAAAGAACCTCCGAACATGTTCATCATCTTTACTAGATTCAATGGAAATACCCCCTGCCCGAGTTTTCGCGATTTGTTTGATGTTGTACAGTCCTACATAGTAAAAAATTGAGTGGGTGAAACCTGATGAAATTCATCCAAAGATGCTGGCACCATATGGAAGTGAAAACACAGTAGAGGTGGGTTGGGGGCACGCTAGCGATTACAACGTGTTACAGTAGGACTCAATGAAAAGTGGGCAGAGAGGTTTGAGGAGGGAAGAACAAGTGTAACCCAAGCAGAAGCTCGATCTGGTCACCCATCAACAAACATTTGGATATCAGCCATGGATCTGCGTTCTATCGTAGTAGTGGTTTATTTATATAGCGCCTTCACAGACAAGGGTCACAGAGCACTGCTGAATACAATACAAAAGCATAACAAATCAAACAAAACATAAACATAGTCCTGGTGCCACCGACTGAAAAGCACAATCCCCACGGGTTTTCAGCCAAGTGGTGGGACAACTAAAAGGCCCTGTTGCCTCGATCTAAGAGTCCGACAGGCTTGTATAACGGTGGAGCAAGTGAGTCAAGCACTCAGGAGCTTCTCCATGCAAGGCTCTGTAAGTAAGCACCGACATCTATCAATCCATTATCCAACCCCATTCATCCATCCATTATCCATCCTGCTATATCATATCTACTGGGTCACGGAGTCTGCTGGAGCAAATCCCAGCCAGCGCGGGGTGCAAAGCAGGAACAAACCCTCGGCAGTGTGCCAGCCCACTGCAGGAGCACACACACACCCACGCCAAGCACATACTAGAGACAATTTAGAATCTAATGCATCTAAACTACATGTCTTTTGGACTGTGGGAGGAAACCCGCGCAGACCGCGGGGAGAACATACAAACTCAACACAGGGAGGGACCTGGGAAGTGAACCTGGGTCTCCTAATTGCAAGAGCATGCGCCTACCCACTGCAAACATCACTATGCCACCCTATATCCTAACTACAGGGTCATGGGGTCTGCTGGAGCCAATCCCAGCCAAAACAAGGTGCAAGGAAGGACACAAACCCCGGCAGGGGCACCAGCCCACCAAGAGGACACACACACACACCAAGCACACACACCAAGCACACACTAGGGACAATTAAGAATCGCCAATACACCTACCCTGCATGTCTTTGGACTGTGGGAGGAAACCCACACAGACACGGGAGAAACGTGCAACCTCCAAGATACCAACATTTTAAAATGAATTCTATGAAACACTTGAAGTCAGTGCAGTGTGTGCAGGATGGGAGTGATAGCTAGCATGAGTTAAAAACTTGGCGGCCTGAATTGAAGACGTAGAGCAATCAAGTGCTGAGGAAACAAAAGATGGAGCAAGCATCTCCAATTCTCACTTTGAAACAGCAGTTTGGAAAGATTTACGTAAATAGAAAGAAACACGGACGAGGCTGACTGATTGCACACACAAATCTGGCATCAGGGACTGGTCAAAGATAAACCCCAAGGTTACGTAGATGCTAATTAATAGCAGAAGAGGCAGCAGGTCATTTAAAGCTAATCTCAGAATGGAAAATCAGGAGGATCAACAGTGAGTACCTCAGCCTATCCTGAATTCAACTTAGACAATTACTACTGAGCCAGTCACTGACCCGAGACAGAGAATCAAACCAAAGTGTTCATTTGATTGGGATTAAATGAGAAATAAAGTTTGTATGTCATCTGCACAGAGATGATACAAGATACCTCTCTTATTATAAAAAAAAAAAAAAAAAAAACTTGGGGCGGGACTTAGACTAGACAGTGATCTTTTGAAGAGAGATGGAGAGACACTTTCATACCCAGGCGAAGGGCAAGTCACGTCACATAGACTTCCTTTGGAAGAAAGTCCCACGATACACATCCAGAGCAGGTTGGAGATAATGGAAGTAGGAAAAATTGGAAAAGTCTCCAAAAATTAGAGTCAAGGTGGCATTGGTGCAAACAGATGGAAAATATTATCCAGTGAAATAAACAGAACAGTGAAAAGAGATCGAATAGTGTTTTTGAGGATGTTTGGGGGTGAGATGATTTTAAAGCGCTTCAAAGCACCGCAGAAATGCAGATCATATCACACTGCAGCAGCAGCAGGCCAGCAGCTGATCGAGTAAAGAGAGGAGGTAAATAAAATAACTGCTATTTCATTCCCATAGTATCACCATTTAAGAGGGGTTTTGGAGGAGTGACCATGATTCTTGGGGTCGCGTTTCAGCCCACCTTCTCTTCTGCAGGTGTATGGCTTGGTGGGGGTGGGGGTGGGGTAAAGGGTTGGCGCGAAGTGAGCTGAGTAAAAGCCCTCTAGTTCTAAAAAGAATTAAGAATCCTTGATAAGGGAAGAATAGATAATGATGGTAGTGTAGGATGATTTGGGGTTCTGCACAAGATGGGTACCCAGACAGTCTGCCAATCTCACCAGTCAACATACTTTAGTGATTTTCAGCAGGTTTCACCTCAGTGTATCATTCCGCAAGGTGTACAATCCTGCAGCAGGGCCCTCCATGTTCATGCGAGATTGTGGTTTTAACAGGAAGAACGGCAGAATGCTGTGCGTGTTGTGCTCATGCGTGTTTGAACTTCCCATAAGCAATGGAGAGTATCTGTTGTATTGTGTCATTCCATTGTCCATTGTGGTCCTATATAACCTTCTGATTGCCTATACATTACATTGACCACTGTGAAGAGTGAATGGCTCACTTGTCCTCTGCTAGTTGCCATGGCATTAGCTCTCCATCTTTTGTTCTTCAGCTCTCTATTTTTAGAAAGGTTTGTGTCTCTGAGGCTTTCGGGTCTGGAATTTTTGCCTTCTAGTTTTTTGTATTCTGAACCCTTTGGCCTAAATAATTACTGGTCATTTGTATCCTGCTATTAAAAAAGTTTTCCATTTCTTTTATGTCACTCCTATTATTTTTGTAAAGTTTTCTTCATTAAGGATAAGGAATTAAACAAAACTGCCAACACACCATCATAGCCAATGCTGCACTTTCTTTTAAAAGTGCATTTTAATATCAATATTAATCTTTATATATATATATATATATATATATATATATATATATATATATATATATATATATATACACATAGATTATAATTATGAACAAAATAATAAAATAAATCTATCTATCTATCTATCTATCCATCTATCTATCTATCTATCTTCAGTGATTTTCACACACCACTCTCTAGAGTGTTCTAGATTACAGAGAATGGAGGCAGCAGAGTGCTGTCAAGATTGCCTTTCAATAAATACCTGTATTAGTTACTGCCTAGTTACCCAGTGCTGCCCCCTCATGACAAAACATACTGATTTTCCGGTTGCCCCTCATCTCTTCTCTCCCAGGGTTCTCCTCCGACACAACAGCATCACCAAGTTCTGTAAAGAAGAAACAGACTCCAGTCATCTGATCAAGAGCATTTGGAGATATTTCACTTTCTCCAAACTCTTGAGTACAAGTCGAGATCAGCGGATGACAGAGTGGGTGCTGGAACAGAAAAACGAAGTGGTAACTGAAGTTCAGAGGTCAACTCACCTGATTTGGTTAGCTGGTCCATTTTTTCTGAAGAAGTCCCTTCCTGATCAACATCCTGAAAATGAAACCAAATGGCTTTTTTTTCCCTTCATTGTATAGACCCCAAAGAAGTGCCAAGGGCTACGTCTTAAAGCTCAGTAGGGCATGAGAACCAAGAGGGTCCAAAAGCCTTCAGTGGGGTCAAATCCTTGTTCAGCAATCTTTATGTCTGTTTCCCATGAAAATTGGGGTTAAATATGGTACCCCAATAACTGTAATAGATTATGCTACCTAGAAAATACAGTGCCTTTTATATCAAATGTTTTACTAATCCTTCTAATATAGTGCCTTTCAAATCTAATCTATCTATCTATCTATCTATTATATAGTGCCTTTCACATTATCTATCTATCTATCTATCTATCTATCTATCTGTCCTGACACGCCGCATGGGAGGCAGCTAAAGGGCTCGAGTGAAGGCAGTTCTGAGCCATGCCGGGATGTGGCAGAGCGCACTAACTCTCTTTCTCACTTCCTGTAGACCTAACCCGGAGGTTCCACCTGTCTCTCTGGACGTCACTTCTGGGACCGAGCCAATGGAGACAGAACCTTGCCAGCCTCGGCCCCTGATGTCACATCCGGGACTAAACCAATGAACAATGAACACGTGCCCGACCTTATGACCTCACTTCCTGTCTCCCCTTTAAAAGCCTTCCCTTTTCCCTTCTGTGTCAGTCTTGTTTTGGACTCTGTTGTAAGCACTTCAGTCTGGTATTTAGAAAGAAAACGAAGTTTGCAGCCAGGATACCAAATTACATGGGTGGCTGCCCCAAACCTTTTTCTGTCTTTGACTCGTTTTGTGACAGTGGCGTAGTCGGCAGGATGGAGAAGTCCCAGAAGAGAAGGGGACAGGACCTGCAAAACACCCAGGTGGGAGGCGCATCGGGCCGAGTATTCAGGCGGGGAGGTGCCCCGCGGTTCGGCGAGACCGGTGCAGGCTCCGGCGGCCCAGCACGCAGAACTGGGCCGCCTAGAGAGGCCAGGGAGTGTGCGGGTCGGGCTCACAGGGTTGGGCTGCCCTGGAGGGGAGACAAGAGGGACTCAGTATGCTCTCTTGGGGAGAGTGCCTGCCCCCAGTGAAACCACAGCCCCTTTACCACCTTGGGGTGCCCCAGACTGGCAGGTGAGTAAAATAACGAAGTGGAGGTTGGACCCTGAGAGGCCGACCAGTAAACAAGCCTGGTCCTTATGGGCAAAAGTATGGCAGTGGCTAGGGCCCTTGGAAAACAAGCCCCACCAGGTCATTGAGCAGGGTAGCTGCTATCTGCTCCTGAAAGGCACTTCCCCAGGGCTTCACCCAGCCGGTCTGGGGCGTGCAGTTTAAGAACATGTCTGAGCTCATAGAGCTTCTGGAAACACAGAGGGCGGCCTCACACTCTGGGAGAGCGGAACCATCCCTTCTGCCAAACTCAGCGGCGGGTATGTCCTAAGACCTAGCCCCCCTGTATAACCCGGAGCTTGCATGCGGCGTTCAGCGCCAGCTGGCGCGCAAACCGCTTGGAGGCGAGGAGGAATGCAGGTGGAGGCGAGGAGGGCTTGGTGTGCTCTGACAAACCCGCTGACGGTCCCGCATACAGACGCAGTGATCGTTAGCGGGTTTAAAACTTCCGCTCTGCCGATTCCGGCAGCAACATTTCCATTGTTGCCCGCCGTTTTGTGCTACCGCGACAATGGCTAAAATTCAAGACCAGTATAACCTGTGTCCACGGGGAAACCCGCTGGTACAGCACACCCGCTTGTGTCATTAGCTACGGGAGGATCAGTCCAGAAAGTAACCGTGGCAGTCCTTCCTGATCCTCCGCACCCGTGATACTAGGGTGGACTGGTCTGACATTAAAAGCGGCGAGACACATACCACTCCGGGGGTTAAGTTGGGCCTCGCTATGGGCGGAGATGAACCGCCTCAAGCTGCCTCCACGCCCGCGTAATCAGGCAGGCAGAGAGAGTGAAGCAGCCGTCCTGGCTGGCGTAGGCAACTCCGGGCCGTCCCGCAGGCTGACACGTCATCCACGCAACGCGGCCGGGGAGGGAGGAAACCACGCCCGTTGAGGTCGGCGCTGACCCTCTCTCCGTGTTGCGGTTTCAATTTAAAAGGCGCCGGCTTCTTTCAAAAGGGAGCAATGGAATGGCGACTCCCTGAAGTTTGTAAAAATGCAGTGGTCCTTGTCAATGGCCCGCGCACTAGTCAGTCGATGCCACAGGGCCCCTACTTTGTGTTAGATAATGACATCCTTTACGTGTAGCAATGCATGCGGGGCAGGAGGCGAGGCTGCTGCTAGTGCGCGTACCTTCCGCGGCAGGTCTGCGAAGCTAGCACTGCGCCCACCTCCTAGGTGGCCACCTGGGCACCGAAAAAACTCTGGAGGCGGATCAAGCTCGGTTTACTAGCCAGGGAATTAATGAGGAGGTAAGTAAACTTTGGCCCTTCCTGCCCGGAGTGTCAGCTGCTCGCGACAGATTCCTAGGAGGGACCGTGCTCCTCTTGTTCCTATTCCCTTGATTGGCGTTCCCTTCCACAGAATCAGGGTCGACCTGGTGGGACCTCTAGAGCCCTCAGCCCGAGGACACAAAGTACATTTTAGTCCTGCGTGGATTATGCTACGATACCCGAAGCTGTTCCGTTGCGCTCAGCTACCTCTAAAGCCATCGCCGCGGGGAATTACTAGGGGTATTACGGCCTGGGGATCCCCTAAAGAAGTCTTGACAGACCAGGGGACCCCTTCACCTCGGAGACGCTCAAGGAGACTGCCAGATTACTGAAAATAAAGCATTTAAAAACCTCGATGTATCATCCTCAAACCGACGGATTAGTAGAGAGGTTTAATCAGACTCTCAAGCAAATGCTACGTAATGGTCATGCGAGGATGGAAGGAACTGGGATCAGCTCCTCCCCTCGTCCTTTTGCCTATCGGAAGTCCCATTAAGCCTCCACGGGGTTCTCCCTTTGAACTACTGTATGGGCTTACAACCTCGGGCATGTTGGATATTTTGAAAGAAGGCTGGGAAGAAGAGGCTCTTCCCACCACTAACATATTGGAGTATATCGGCGCAGTTACGCGATAGATTTGGAAAGATTCGCCTGTCCTTAAAAGTCACATGGAGGAGGCTCAAGCAGCACAGGTTCGCAGCTGCAACCGCTGCACGCCTCTTGGGGGAGTTCCACCCGGGAGATCGGGTCATGGTCCTAGTGCCTACCTCCCACCCTAAGTTGCTTGCCCACTGGCAGGGCCCCTCACAGTTAGGGAGAGGAAGGGACTGGTCACTATTTGCGTGAGTCAGCCCAATGCGTCCGCCAAAGGAGGCGGGTATATCATGTGAACCTGCTGAAACCATTGGAAGGACAGGGACCCTGATCCCTCCTCCGGCCAGCCCTCGCGGCTTCACACACACGACCTTAACTTTGGGCGACTTGAGACCCAGGCAACGGCAGGAGCTGGAAACAGTTATCCGGACCGTTCGAGAGGTAGTCAGTGAACACCCCGGAAGGACCTCTCTGATTGAGCACAACATTGTGACAGAGCCGGGGTTGTTGTCCGAGAACGCCTGATACCGTCTTCCCCGAGGCAAAAAGGCTGAAGTGGAACTGGAGATCAAGCGACGCTGGAACTAGGTGTAATTGAGGAGAGTTATAGTCCCTGGTCCAGCCCCATTGTGCTCGTCGGTAAGCCTGACGGGAGTTGGAGGTTCTGCAATGACTCGTCGGCTTAACCAAGTTCCCAATTTGATGCCTATCCAATGCCACGCGTGGACACTCCTCGAGAGGCTTGACAGGCTCAATTTCCCGACCACACTTGGACATGACAAAAGGGTACTGGCAGGTTCCTTTAACGGACTCCAAGGAAAACCGTTTAGTACTAGCGGGCACTGGCAGTATCGGGTCCTTCCATTTGGGGACACGGGCTCCAGCAACCTTCAGCGCCTGGGGACAAAGTGCTTCGGCCTCATAACTCATTACAGTGTTTCCTACCTAGATGAGCGTGGTCATCTATTCCAGCACATGGAAGGAGCACCAGATGTCCAAGCGGTATTACGGACACTTGGGAGGTGGGTCCGGGTTAATCCCAAGAAATGTTCTTTGGATTGGAGGCCAAATATTTAGGCTACCTGGGGTCGGGGTACCGTAAGGCCACAGTGCTCCAAAATTGATGCATTCTGAAATGGCCCGTCCGTAACCCAAGCGGCAGGTCCAAGCCTTCGGTTAGCGGGGACTACCGCCGGTTTGTACCCGGTTTTGGAGAAAGCGCGCCTTGACTGATTTAACAAAGAAGAGGGCCCCCCAAAATTGTGGTATGGACTGCAAAAAAAGACGCTGCATTTAGTGACTTGAAGAAGGCCCACGCCGCACTCTATTTTGATGGCACCCAACTTTTCTTTGCCTTTCATCCTCCAGACGGACGCCGGACACAGGCCTGGGAGCCGGTTGAGCCAAAGTGTCGATGGTCGAACACCGCATGTTCCTGAGCCGGAAACTGTTGGACCGGAGACCAGGTATGCGGCGGTGGAGAGGGAGGCTCTGCATTAAATCATCACCAGCTGAGGTACTACCTGTTGGGCCTGAGTTCACCCTTGTCACGGGCCATGCACCCTACAGTGGATGGCCCTGCACAAGGAGTCAATCCGGGTCACCCGGTGGTTTCTTGACCTGCAGCCGATAAGTTTTCGCCCATCGCCGGGTGCTCTCCATGCCAAGCCGATGCTCTCTCGGATTAATTCTCGGAATCGCAACCACGGTAGCTGGGGGGGCCCTTTTCACACGCCGCATGGGAGGCAGCAAAGGGCTCGAGGAAGGCAGTTCTGTATGCCGGGATGTGGCAGAGCCGCACTAACTCTTCTCACTTCCCCCGTAGACCCTAACCCGGAGGTTCCACCTGTCTCTCTGGGCGTCACTTCTGGGACCGAGCCAATGGGGAAGACCTTTCCAGCTCCCCCTGATGTCACATCCGGACTAAACCAATGAACAATGAACACGTGCCCGACCCTTATGACCTCACTTCCTGTCTCCCCCTTTAAAAAACCTCCCTTTTCCCCTTCTGTGTCAGTCTTGTTTTGGACTCTTTGTAGCACTTCAGTGCTGGTATTAGAAAAGAAAACGAAGTTGCAGCCAGGATACCAAATTACATGGGTGGCTGCCCCAAACCTTTTTCTGTCTTAGATAGATAGATAGTGTCACAAAACGAGTCAATCTATCATATAGTGCCTTCATTCATCTATCTTTTCTCTAGTGCCTTCACATTCATCTATCTATCTATCTATTATCTATCTATCTATCTATCTATCTATCTATCTATCTATCATATAGTGCCTTTTTTATCTACCATCTATCTATCTATCTATCTATCTATCATATAGTGCCTTCATTTTCATCTATCTATTCTATAGTGCCTTTCAAATCTATCTGTCTATCATATAGTGCCTTTCATATCTATCTATCTATTCTATAGTGCCTTTCAAATCTATCTATCTATCTATCATTTATATAGTGCCTTCAAATCTATCTATCTATCTATCTATCCCCTTGCTGTCTGTGTGTTGCCCCATTAGTGCTGTCTGGGTCGTAGGGTTTGAGTGGTGGAACCCGACGGGCGTCGACGCCTGTGTGCCCATTTTTCTTTTTTTTTTTTTTTTTCTTTTCTTTGAGATTTTTTTTGGGAGTTGTTATTGTTTTTTTTATAAGTTTTTTTTTTACTGTTAAGACGCGGCCTTGGCGGTTATCGCCATGGCCGGGGTCCAAAGCCGGGCCCCTGGTTTGTTTTCAAGGCTTTGAAAGTCTTTCACGCCCCCTTTGGCGCTAAGGTCCTGGTGGCCCCTCAGGTTCTGCTGAAGCTTGTGTGGGGGGAGTAGGAAATAGTTGGTTATAAAAATGTTCTATCAGCAAACAGAATGAATAAGGCTGTAGTCGTCTTTTAAACGACGAGTCCTCGTAAATAAACTTGTTGAAGAAGGGGTTGTTATAAATGGCGCATTAGTTCCTGTCCTGCCGTTATCGGCGCCTGCGAAGAAAGTTATTGTCTCTAATGTTCCACCCTTCAAAAACGATATTTTACTAAGGGAATTGAGACGTTATGGGCAGATTATGTCTGATATAGTGCTAACCCCTGCTGAAAAATGGGATTTAAAAAATGTGGTTCCTTTCGGAGACAAGTTTATATGATTTTAAATAATAGAATGAAGATTTAAACGTGGC
>NW_024380509.1:0-7373 GCF_016835505.1 Polypterus senegalus | reverse complement strand
GGCTTAAAGTGGAAAGGACAAACAAATTGTGATGCATTCACTACACTGTTCAACTATTTGTAACGAAGACCAAAGTCTGAAACCATGTGTTATATTATTTAATTGAAAAATCAAATACTCAGTTAGAGGATCTTGCAGACTTTTTAAAACATGGCAGGATCTAATCAGTAATATTTTAAAGTAAGTTCTAAAGCACAGAGAATTTATTAATTTATGTATATTTACAAGCCTTAAATTTAAGCTTTGCTTCTCTCTCTCAGGGTGGGGATCAATCTGTCCTTAACTCAATTTTTCTTTTTGTAAAAACTTGATTGCTTTGTATGGATTGTTATAAAATTAATAAAAAAAATGAAAAAGAGTGGAAGGCAGCAATGCAGAGAATTCACTGAGCTCCACATGCATAAAGCATACAATTATATATATCAAGCTTCTCACCAGTGACACACTAATATCACATTGCTGTGTCTAACTTACAAATAAAGACATACAAAATATTTATTAACTTACATACAAAGTTCACAGCACAACAACATTCAAGCCAAGTCGAGAAGACGAGAATAAAAAAGTCAGCGCTATCTGTAATTAATGTAATTATGATATTGTCTGGCGTATTTTAACATACACTGTATAAACTGAAAACAGACTTTCTTCGAGAACACAGTTTTTACTAGGATGTAACGTCATTGGGATGTAAAGAATTGGTTCACTTTAAAGTGCCTGTCATTTGGATTAACGTTTTTTTCACATATTCTTCATAACTACATTGCTTTTCAAACACGCTTTACTTAAAGAAAATAAATTTCCACAGGCTCTCTACTTCAAAATCACGTGGCTACGTAATCTGCTCTCATTTTAAAATAAATTCTTCAGGTAACTTTCTATTTTAACTAATAAATATTTTCCCAATCGCCCCTAATTTCCAAAGCCCTGCACTCAGTAAATACCGTCTGTCGGTTTGCCCCTTATTTGTGAACACTGTGGCCCATTCACAGCCCCCCATGACTGACCCCCTGCTCACCACTTTAAACAAAGAGGACAGACAGTTGAGCTCCAGCCCATAATTGTCGTGTCGCGGCTCTGCTGAGCTCTGCAGTTTTCACATTTGTGTATTTTGATGGCTTCAGTGGTCCGACACAAACAGCCCCATTGGCTCGAGTCCTGATCTTCATTTAACACGCCATCTCTAGTAAGCTAAAGTATCAAATTGTACAGAAATACAGAAAGTAGTTGTGAAGAATAAAAGACATTAAATAAAACAATAACGTTTCAAATATCACAAACATGTACTCGTAATGCCATCCAGCTGTAGATTTTACTGTATCCCTCTAGCAGTACTAGCTTGTGTAATGTTTGTATTTTTATTTCCCATTAAACAAATCAAAGTTTCCTGTTACAGTGAAACTGCACGAGCTTCTTTCTTGATAAAAAATCCTAAACAATGAAATAATTTTAATTATTTCTAATAGGTATCAGTATGAGACAAACTGCTGGAAATGAAACCTGAACACGCCAGTAAAAGTTACGTCGTTCGTCGCCACTTTAACAAAGTTTGCCGGCTTTAGAGGAAAAGGAAAAACGCAAAACACGCAAAGCTCGAGAAAATCAGAAATGAACGACGGGAGCGAGCGGCTGAACAAGCACGTGCCCGACGGACAGCACAGTTCGGAGCATGCGCGAAATCTAAAGGAGAAACAGCGCGGAAAAGTGCACGAGCGTGAAGACAGCAGAAGCAATCCGAGTTAACGCGCCTCCGCCAAGTCAGATGTAGCATTACATTTCATGGGACACCACCAGGAAAATAAATAAACGTAGTAGCAGCTAGAAGTGCGCGACTCCCGTCATCCACAGTAAACTCGTGATGGTGCGATTTGCTGTTTCGCCTCCTCCACGTAGCGCTCAATCCCGACACTTAAAAGCAAACCACGCGGCCTCAGGCACCTCCTTAAATTTAAAGCCATTTCAGTATGTCATGGTCTTCTTCACCGTTGGCATTCCCACCCGTAAGCTATCCCCACGATCGACATTGTCTCACCTTCCGCACCTTTGCTTGATCTTGTGGCCGTGAATAAGTCGGAGCGCGAGGGTCTCATAAGAGCAAACAAGGAGTATACAGTATCGAGCACTCGGTAGACACAATAGCTACTACGTCATTCATGACACGCCCACGGAACGCCCCCTTCAAGGATGAACTGCCCGCTTATTGTAAGGCAGCATCACTGAAGCGACGGCCGCTGTAAGAATGACAGCAATTGATGTTACATGGGACAAGTAGAAATGTCTTTTAGTCCCAGACTTAAGCTATCTAAGCATTTTAAATTAATGTAACTAATTTCTACGGACCTTGCCAAGAAATGTTTCTGTTTCTATGGGAAGCCAAATTAAAATTTAGAATATCTTAAAATATATGATATCTAGAAATGCATTTTAGATATCTCAAATTGAATTATAGAGATCTAAAAATACGTCTATTTCAAGAAATCTAAAAGCACTTTTATGATATCTCAAATACATTTTAAGATATCTTAAAATAACTTTCTGCATTTCGAGATATCTTAAATTACCTTAGAGATATCTCAAAATTACTTCCTATAAAATTTCTTATTCTTTCAATAGAACATCCTGCCAATTTTAAGATACCTCGAAATGCACAGGGAGTGATTTTGAGATATCGTGTCCACCTAGAAACTCTAACAGATTGATGAGCATATTTTGCTTAAAGCAGCACGTATTATAACAATCCAGCATCTCTTGTACCAACGTTGTCATCACAACAGCATATGCGCACGACACTCCTCATTACACGTTTTAAGTATTCAGTGATTCCCGTCACCGGTCTCTCCACCGCACGCGCCGTACTGCTGCGTCCTGGCCTTTGAATTCGGTTAACCTTTAAAGCTTCTGCGTTGTGATTTACAGTATATGTAACGTGCGTAAAACCGGAACGAAAGAATACTGCAAACATTCTTTAGTTCTTGGTGTTTTCTTTTTTATTAATGGTCTGAAATATTGAACAGAGAACATAAAAAGTGACAGTTCAAGCTCTGTGATACCTCTAATTAACAAAAGAAAACCACGTGGAAAGGCCGTTGAACGCAAGTTAACACAAACAAAATTAATAGAAAAGCATTCAAAACAACAACTGTATACAACAAAAATCATATTACAATTACTATCATATAAAAAAAATGAACTCAAACAATTTAAAATAATTTAATTAATTTTACCATACAGGAAATAACTGCGTGCTTACCTCCTCTCACAGTAACACAACGAATAGCGGGGGAGACGCACACTGATAACGTAACATAACGCAACAAACAGAGTAGGAAATATAACAGGACCACAACAGAAAACATACAACACACTGAATGTTATCAGGATTTGGTGAAGCTCCAAACAACTAAACTATTTATTTTATACACCTGTTACATGTAGCTGATTTGTATTATTGATTTCCACAAAGCAATGTGAGTAAAAGCGAGCTCTGCATAACTAATCACAACTGTCTTTAAAACAGAATCAGTGCAATCGACAGCGTCTTCTGCAGTTTAGGGAAAGCCTCAGGATTTCTGCGTTAATGAAACAAAAATGTTGAAAAGAAACTGCGAATTCATCAGAGGTGGACATAAAGACCCACTCAAAGTACTGACAAAAAGGGAGCAGCTGGATAAGTACATCGGGAGCCAAACTTTCAAAAACATCTGACTTTGTCAGCAACATCCTTTCCTTGTGAATGCATCTTAAAAAAGGGGGTAAATAAGTGGTCTTCTGAAGTGCAGCACAACAAGAAATCATTGATGGAAATAGAATTCTTGAAAGGCTAAGGTTTTTGTCGTTTCTGTTTTCTTAAACCATCTTCAGTCCCACAATCCCCCGCAGTCACTGACTCGTTTAACATTCCCTGCTCCTCACCTGTCGTGTTACCCAAAGCATCAACACTGAGTTTCATTAAAGGCTTTACCGTCCGTCCTGTCACATTTCCTCTACATACGTGCATGTTCAATAATAATAATAATAATAATAATAATAATAATAATAATAATAATAATAATAAATAGGCAATAATGAGAAAAACTCAAGATGGCAATATGTATTCAAGAGCCCTCATTACATGAGCTTGTCTGCCGCCCCTCACTTACTCTGGCACGCTTACACTGGGGGCAAATGCAATGGAGAATACCGACAATGTACACCTTCAGAAGTGGAATAATCGACTGTACACTGAAGCATTCCATTGTCAAGCATAAAATACAAGGAGAACATTTGAGATAAAGGGCGAGTTTTATTAATTATAAACAATGCAACATAACTATATTTGTGTTGTGTGGACGAAAACTCAGACCAGACAGCAGGGGCGGTTATAAAGCAGCTTTATTTTTCCAAGTCACAGTGAGAAGAGTTTCAGAAAAGCAGACAATCAAATATACATGAAAAGCGTCAGGGCTCTTCTGAACCCTGTCTGTTGGGTGGGGCAAATTTTTATACCCCTAGAATGCGTGATTTAATATCATTATAAAATGTAACAGTCAACACATTTATTATACACAGACCTTGAGCCCTTTAATGTTACTTGTAAAACTTGATTTCTTGGCTCCTTTTGTTATAGCGTTCAGATTAAGCTAAGGGACAACGTGATAAAGGCAGACTCATGTGGGAATGCTCAGACCTTGAGTCCTCTGCACAAATATTTTTCTTTTTGCTAAAACAAAGCATGCTGTTACATAATGTATGGTTTAGTAAAGCTTCTCAGACATTAATTAGTACAAGGAAAGAGAACATTGCTTCCACATTCCCCCCTTTTTTAGCAAACAAAAATATTTGATCAGGGAGAGTTGAGTAGGAAAGGGTAGAAGAGGGGGATGGAGTGGAGTGGGCGGAGGAGTGTGGGGTGGCTGTGCTGATCTGAAGCATTTTTTCTTTGTGTAAAAAGTAAGCCTTTGCCCCATGGGGCAGTAAAATACTTGGATACAATGTATCTTATCAAGGAACAATACAGCAAGCTACAAGCAGGAGAACGATTAAAGCAACTGTAAGAGAGATGAAAACTGACTTAAGCCATTTAATCAGGTTGAGTGGAGATGTGTTCTGACTCAGGACCCACAACAGTGGCTACAGCTCAGCTAAATGAGCCACCAGAAACCTGCAAACAGGAACAAAGCACAAGAAGTCCCTGGTGACTTGAAAATAAATCACCCTAAAACATCCAAATATAGCTGAAAGTGCATACAATTTTACTATTATGTTCTAGAAAATAGTCTGTCGGAAGAACAAAATCAAGCTTTCTTTCAAGCGGTGCTTTATATAGCGTCTTTCATACATTTATCAGTCCATCCATTTTCTAACCCGCTTCAGTTCAGGGTCATGGTCATCTGGCACCTATCAAAGTTGTGGGCACTAGAACCTTTGAACTGGATGCCATCCTATCAGGGCACACTCGTTCACATGTCCATAAGAAACACCAGGCAAAAGTAAATTATCCAGTTAACCCAGTTTTTACATCTTCAGGATATGGCAGCAAACAAGGATACCACAATCAAGAGTGCCATCTTTTACAATGCAAGATGTGAATCCAAGCAGGCAGTCCCTCAACTTTAACAGCGTGTGGTGTCGACAGTAGAACTTGGACTGGGCCTGTCCACGGTGATGCCAATGTTTCCTTTGAGTATCTTTAACCAGAATCCAGGTTCCTAACGGAATCGGGGAGTCCTTTGATGGAGGACTAGTTCTCCAGGCCTGATTCACCTGCTTGTGGACTTCCTTCAGAGAAGCTTGGAGACCTGTAAGACTGGAAAAAAGATCATTGTCCACAGTATGCAGTGTAACATTACCTATGACCATGCCGACTGGCATGGGCTGTCGATCAAATTTCGAATGGCGACAGCCCTAATTGCTGATGTTTTCTTCCCCTTAATCCATAAGGCCAGAGGCAGAGCATCAGGCCAAGTTAAATTGTTTGCTCACAGATTTTAGCCAATTTAAATTGCAAGTTACCATTGCATCGTTCCACAATACCTCCACTCTGGGGTGGTATTTGCAATAATGATGCACATTTATCTAGGAGCCAGGTGGTTAATTTATTTATAATGGAATTTACAAAGTGTGCCATTATCAGTTTGTAATTTCTGGTATGCCCCATCTAGGAATGATTTCCTTTATCAAAGCTTTTGCCACAGGTTTGGCATCTGCATGTTTGGAAGGGAAAGCTTCCACCCATCGGGAGAACACATCAACAAAAACTAAACAGTATACGGTACCCCTTTGATGGTGTTAATTCAATGAAGTCCATTTGAAGGTGTTCGAATGGACCCATTAGGTTAGTGTAATGGCAGGACTTACCTGGGTGCCCTTTCCTACATTAAACTTTTGACATAATGCATGGCGCCTGTAGAACTGCTCTGCATATGTAGAAACCTACAGCTTCTCAATGTTTTTCAACATCTTGAACCATGGCATCCAACACAATTATAGTGCTAGTCAACAGACCACCAGGGCCATATTCATTGTTCATGACTGAATTTAGCAACCTTCTGTCTGATTTGGCTATAAATTATGATCACGTAGTTCTGATGGGGGATTTTAATGTACACATTGATGTGAAACGACACTTTTAGCAAATGTTTTACTTATTTGTTAAATTCAGTAGGATTTTGTCAGATTGTCAATGGTCCAACTCATAATCATAACCATACATTAGATTTAATTATAACTTACAAAGCTGAAATTCAAAATTTAAATATTACTCCATTAAATGTAGTTATTTCCGATCACTTCTTAATTACATTTGATTTAGTTCTGCCCATGCCAGCGTACTGAGATTAAAACAAAGACAGTGCGACATCTAGATTGTAATTCTGCTTCAAAATTTATAGATACCTTGAGTAAGTCGAGTGTAATTGTGGAAAACCATTTAGATCAGTTAACATCACATTATAATGTGACCTTGAGAGATTCTCTGGACACAGTGGCTCCCCTAAAAACAAAAGTGATCAAAGCACATAGAAACTCTCCCTGGTTTAATGAAAATACTCGAGCTCTTAAATTAGAGTGTCAAAACTGGGCGCAGATGGAGAACAACAAAGCTACATGTCATTCAAATTGCATGGACAGAGAGTGTAAATAAATATAAAAAAGCCCTCTTTAAAGCTCGCTCAGAATACTATTACTATTCTACATTAATAGATAGCAATAATAAAAATCCTAGGGTACTTTTTGAGCAGTGGCTAAATTAACAAATGGCAATTCAGATCAACAGTGCAAAATACCATCAGATATGCTAGCAGAGACTTTATGAACTTCTTAAAAATTAAAAAAAAAAAAGCCCCGTTTGCTCAATACAAACCTAAAAATTTAGACCCGTTTCTTAATTTAAAATT
>NW_024380508.1:0-58069 GCF_016835505.1 Polypterus senegalus | reverse complement strand
TAAAAGATTCACAACAAAAAATTCTTTTTCGGGGGTTTCTTTTTTTTAAAAATTTTTTAACTTAAAAGAACTATTATTTATTTTGCTTCAAATTTGCTTTTTAAAAACTTTTGATGTAATTTTGTTTATGACAGATAAATAAGTAGTGCTCATATAATCGCATATCACAGGAAGGGTGGTGGTAAGATTGGACCAGTAATGGATCACTGGTTTAAACCGGGGTTTCTTTCGTTATTTTATTTATTTACTTATTTATTTTACAAATTGCTTTGAGTAGAAAAGAAAGGTGCTATAAAAACGTAAGAAATTAAAAATAAATAATAATTGTATTATTATTATTTATTATACAGGAATGCATGATAAAATTTCAGCCCCCGCGAGTGGGGTATGAATAGGACAATACCACAAGTTCATTAAAATAATTACAAAGCAGATGATAATGTAACATAATGTGATTATTGAAGAAGGGTCCTATAAATTTTAAGTTTTGAAAATGTCAATTAAAAGTTAAATGCATTAAATAATGTTTTGTGTTTAGTTCCAAAGGTATGTATATTGAAAAAATAATGATATAAAATCCTAAAAAATGATATGAATCTGCGCCTGACTTATTTTGTGTCAAATTTCTTTCAAAGAGTTTATAATTAGTTTGCTTTATCTTCAGAAAAACAGGGTAAACCATTGAAAATTGCTGATCTTAATCTTAACTGCCCATGGTTTTTTTTCAATATCTTTTTAACAAAGTTTACTGTCCGCCTCAATCACAGAGCACATCAAAACGTCAATAGCGTTTAATTTACCGCAGCCTTAAACGCAGACATAAATGCCAAAGGTATGTACTATAACAGATATGACAGCATGCTAAAACAACTTAAGATCAGCGATTTTCAAAGTTCACATGTTTGCCTTAAGATTTTTAAAGCAAACTAATTAAAACTTTTTGAGAAATTTGACACAAAATAAGTCTACAGAGATTCTAAAACCATTTTATAGGAATTTTACATCATTATTTTAATAATATACATAACTATGTGGGACTATAAAGCAATACATGTATAATTTCGCATTTAACCAGTTGACATCTCTCAACTTTTTAAAAAAGTTGAATGTATAATTTATATAAACCCTTTTACTTCCAATAATATACACTTTTATGTTTGCATTGTGTGTAATTATTTCACGTATAATAATAATAATAATATTACTACTATTATTATTATTATTATTATTATTGTTTTTAAATTTCCCTTACGTTTCTACTATAAAAGCAATTTGTGAAAATATTAAGTAAATAAATAAAATAACAGAACGGAAGCCCCGCGAGACAAACCAGTGATCATTTAACTGCGAGTCAGCAATCTTACCACCACCTCTTCCTGTTAGATACAGGGATTATATTTTGAGCACTACTATTTTATACTGTCATAAACAAATTACATCAAAAGTTTTTAAAAAGCCAATTTGAAGCAAAGAGGGTAAGTAATAACTTTTTTTCTTTTGTAAGTCAATCAAAATGCTTAAGCCTAAAAAAGATCGCCTGTCAAAATAAGAGACTCTTTCAACTTGTTGACGGAATCATCTTTAAATTAAATCGCCAATAAGAAATAATAGAAATTACCCGCTTTGCTTTGTAACTTTGATGAACTAAAGTTTTATTGGATGAAAAATGATCGTCTCGGATAACCCATGGGTGGGGTTTGAGTGTTTGTGTGTGTACGCAGTGTGTTGTTTTTCTGAGTTTTACAATAAAAACAGACATCAGTTATTTGTGAAGCAGGAATATTTTGATCATTCTGGTCCCTGATCACTGATAAACATTCAGGTGAAAATGGGAGGATTTTGGTTCCGATTAATGCTTTCTGAACTCTGCTATTGAGAAGAATCTGCATGGATGGGACAAGTGGAGTAAATAAGGCGGACAATGAGCCGGGAGGGCCGGGGCGAGCCAAAGAGGCGGTATCTTGTGAGTGTTTAATGAAAGGAAAAAGTGTTTTGAAATCGAGGACCCCAACCAAGAGGGCTTCGAAACAAAACGACGGACAGGCATATGCTACTTGTATAAAAAGTGCACAATTACAACAGTGTTGAAGCAATGATGAAGCAAAAGGGGGATGCTAAACATGGGGCACAGTTCCTGCCCATAAATCCCAAACCAATGTAAAATATCTGAACGGATCTATCTGAACCCAAAATATATATCAGAACGGATGTATCTGAACCGATGTTATATCTAAACCAATCTATTTTAACTTATATATATATATTGAAACCAATGTATATCAACCAATATATATATCTCAAGCAATGTATATTTTGAACGGATGTATCAAACCAATGTATAAATCTGAACGGATTTATCTCAACCAATGTATATATATCAGAATGGATCTATGAAACCAATTTATATATTTCAACCAATGTATCTAAACCAATGTACTGTATATATCCACCGGATGTATTCAAACCCGATGTTTTATCTCAAACCAATATATCCCAACCAATGTTTTATATCTGAACCAAATATATATCTGAATGGATTATTAAAACCAATGTATCTGAACCGATATACTGTATATATCTGAACCAATGTTATATATTTACAAACCAATTTTTTTTTCCTGAACAGCCCCTCATAAAACAATGGGGAATTTTTAAGTACTGACTAACTGTGAAAAAAATAGATGCAAATCAACCCCGCAAGATTCTGCAAATAATTTAAAACACAAATAACTACATTGCAGTGTTATTATGGTACATCAAGTACATCAAGTTAAACTCTGTTAGTTCTTATATTATTGAATATAAATGTAGTGCCCAGAAGGAATGAGAGGTATTCTGGCCAGTATAAAAGAAGGATTCTTTCCCCAGCCAAGCCCATGATGAATACATCGGAATGGCTCACCAGGAGCAGTTCATTCATGTCAGGTGACAGTTTTAAGACTGGACTAGTTTAACATACCTGCAGTTTGGCTAGGGAATTGGAGTTCAGAGATGGCAGGCCTGTTGAGGTCTTTGGGGAGACTCTGGTTTCTGCATGACCTGAAATGCTTTTAGGACTATGAAAGTCAAATGTTTATAATGTGTTCAAAAGCATTACATGTGATATACCATGTGACATTGATGTCTAGTTATGCATATGCAAGACATGAGCTTTTTTTTGGGGTTTCCCCAAAATTTTTGTCCCCCTACACCCAAAACCCTAATTTTAGACCACTTTTTCATATTTTTGCAGGAAATTGTGCCTTTATGGTAAAACGTAAAAACCCAAAAGGGGTTTCCCGTGAAAATGGCGAAGGACTTGAAATTCTTCTGCCACATCAACCGACTCCAGGGTTCACCCCAATGTGATACAAGTTACTCAGTTACTTAAAAATATGGTATCAGTAATACAGGCATGTGGAGTGTCATTCTATGCTATTTCGAGGTTGCTGATCACGATTATGACAATATTTTTTACATCAGAGTCTTTACTGGAGGTCTTTTGTTCCTAAGAGCTAGTCCAATAAAGTCAAACTTCAAACATAAGCATGTAGAGCATTGTTCTACATTCACGTAAAATGATGTTATTTTAACCTTTACTAGGAATCTAGCTCACTCTATCAAAGAGTGTAAATGAAAAAATTTCTATAAAATAGGGAATTATTTAGCCTTTAAACATTTAAACTGAATCACACATTTTAATATTTAAAATATTTAACCAACATTTTTTGTTTATTATAAAACTTACCCCAGGGAAGTAAATCATTACATTTTATGAGCACCTGTGGGTGGTTTTATGCTAATTCTGACCTTTTCATTTTATTTTTCATTTTCTTCTTTTAATTTAGCTTTTTTTTTTTTTTTACTAGATCTTGACCTCTATATTATATTCAAATAATGACAACTGAACAAGAGAGGACACAGGCCCCAAATTCTGCAGAGAAGAAGCTATTTCAATTACATTTTCATTTTGGAAATCATTAGCAGCTACAGTAACTGCTTAAAAAAATTGAATTCCAACATAATATAACCAAGCAAAATCTCAAGATCGAGAAACCTCTAAAATTATGTAAAATTCCTATAATGTAAGGTTTGATGCTAAATAAAATTAGGGATAATTAAGACAGAAATTAATGAAAATCAGGTTGCTGGGAAAAACACTTGCACCCACTATAACCCTCCATGAACTAAGTTGAGAAGATAGGCCTATATTAAATGACAGGCGCTATACCAATTCAATACGATAAAAAAAATACGCACAATATCTTCGTAATGGGCTTAAAAGACTAGCAAATACTATCAGAAGCTAAAAGTATGTTTAAAAAATTTCCAATGGCTCCTCAAGAAAAGAAAAAATTGAAAATTGTTTATTTAGAGACTCAGCGTTCTCTGTTCATTATTTGCATTTTATTTTTGTTGAAATGTTGTTAACCCCATTTTAAAAAACAAAAATGGTCCAGTCAGAAATGTTTTCCCTCAATGCATCTGTGTTCATCCTGCTATCAAAGCCAAACTGACCAATCAGATTGCTCGGTGGGACCAGACACAAACACACACAGAGTGAAAGTAGTGTTTTATTATATAATAGATAGACTGTAACAAAACAAAAGTTAAATATTCAAATGAAAATAAATAATAAGTACTAAAGTACACTCCTTTATCAATCACATTCAGGTTTAAATATACAGTACAACATACATTTCATGATTACAGAGAAAATGGAGCTCATCTGCAACATTAGGCATCAGGCAGCGCCAGCTCTGGACACCACATTAAAAATGATTGATTAAATATATAGAATAGGATGGCTTCCAGTTATTTTTAACTTAAACCTCTATGTTGTAAATGAAAATTGTTTTGCAACATTTTCTGAAGAAAATTTTTTTAACTTTTTAATGTGGCTACAAAAACTAAGGGGTGTGAACTGTTGTACTGGTCTGATATTTGTGCCTTACCTAGGGTTATTCTCATTCCCAGATAGTACAGATGCAATAGAATATGAATTCACAGAATGGTGAATATTCTAAAGCAGGTCTTTTTTAAAAAGTTTTAACTTTTAAATAATTTTACATATACAAATTTGAAAATAATGAAACAGGTATTTCATAAATTTCAGACTATTTTTGTAAAACAATGAAAAATTTGCAAGCATTACAAATTATTTTACACACGCTATTGCACTGTGTTACAAAAACATTTTTATCTTGTAAAATGTACCAAAAGGCCTCCTAAATTGGCCCCAGCTTGTGCTTTTGTTTTTTTTGGCTGAAAAGCTAGTCACATGAGTATAGCATTTTGTCTGGTTGCCTATGAATCTAGGGTCACTGAAAGCCCCTTTTGGGAGGGGAAAAATGTCCTCTTTAATGCTTAGCTTGGCAGACTTCATTTTTATTTCAATCAATTTCCCTGTTACTGTGAATGGTACACATTTATCAGTTTTAACCACATGTAGCTGTGGGACAGAAGGGCATCTTCGTGATTACCAATCTGAGCAATTTACACTTTTTAAAGACATCCTGATACGTATTCAGTTTATAAAATAGGTGACCTATTTCTTGAAGAGGACATCGAGAGCAATATTTAGGCAATAGTTTTTTAGAATTTATAATATTAAAAAAATATTATAATATTTAAAATTTTTTGTATAATTTATGAAAATTATTGATTGCTAATAAGCGGAGCTTCTTTCTTCATTTCTTTTACTATAAGATAGACCCTGCTTTATAATGTCTCTGTAAATCATGGACACTCATTTCGTTTACAGTATATTGAAGAATGCCTTGCCAGAAACTGGTTTTCCACTTGCCTTAAATTACCCTTTTTTCTAATAATGATAAGTGCAAGATTTTGGGGATCCGTAACCTGGAGGGTTTTTTTCTCTTCTATTGAAAACTTTTTTTTGCTTGTAATAACTACGCTTAATTATGCATTACTTTTTTTTTCAATATTACTTTTATTAGTTTTAAGAATTTAAATTTTAAAAAAGCAATAATGTCTATAAAAAATTATATTCTTGTTTTCCTTTCCTGTGTAAAAGATTGATTTAAGACCAAACTCCTTTAATTTTTTACCATCTGTCTTCAGCTTTTAGGGAATAGGTTCCCAGGACAGTTTACAGATATATTCATTTTTAATTACCCTTTGAACGCTGGATCCCCATCCCAGTGTGTCATCTTTATAACACATAATCACACAATAAGCATCTGTAATAAATGTAAAACCATCTGTAAGCTTAGAACACAGATTTTCAAAAGTTTAAGGAATCTTGAAAATGTTCATTATACATGTTTAATTATTCCATCCATCCATCCATCCAGGGTTGGCCCGGGCCCAGCAAGAATAGAGCGGAGGGCAGGTTTAAATCCCTGGACAGGGTGCCTGCCATTGTTACCACTGTTTTACCGTCCCCGCATGTTTAATAATTAACACTATGCTTTTATTTAATTGAAGTTAACAAATTTTTCTGTTAAATGCAATATACCTACTTTAATGCATTTCGCCATAAAATGATATCAAATATCCATCAAAATAGCGCTTCTTTTATTGAATTGAATTGAATTCTTTTTTTGTCATTGTATGGTACAATGCAATTCAATATGCAACTCTTAAACTAATATTCCCATAAAATGAAAAAAATATAATAATACAACAAAAACAATGAAAAATATACAATATGAAAGCATAAGTACAATATACGGTACATATAGTGCAGATAGTGCAAATGGTTCATAAAGTGGCTCAGGTTGTACAATATTACAACTGGAGTGCCAAGTTTACAGTGAGGTAATTGTAATTATAAGTACAAACAGTTCTACCGGGAGCATTTGATGGACTGATTGAGTAGGTTTATAGTTTTGGGATGAAGCTGCTTCTGAACCTTGAGGTCCGGTGGAAGGAAAGGCTCTGTAGCAACTGCTGGATGGGAGAAGTTTAATGATTTTGGTATGGGGAGAATAGAATCCATGCAGATGCTGGTGGCTTTCCCCGAGGCAGCATGTTATAAATGTCCTCCTGGGCTGGAAGTGATATCCCGATAATCCTCTTGTGCCTCGAGTAAACCCACGTAGAGCTTTCTAATCAAATGCTGTATAGCTGTGATACCACACACAAATACAATGGCTTAAAATACTCTTAAGTGGTGTACTGGAGATAACACTAAAGCAGCTATGGTATTTGGAATAATTCAGGTAGTCTTTTGTTACAGAATTAATTTTGTTATTCTTATTCTATTGTTACAGAATGATTTAAGTGCCTTAAATTTGTAAACCATCCAATTAATTTCAGTCTATTTGATAAAGCCCATATCATGGATGTGAATCTTAAAATTAACGGACACCACACAGAAAAGTAGCACTTTTTCATGCTGGGAGCCCATTTTGCAAAACTGAGCAAAAGCGCATGCATGGTCTGAGGCTGCCGTGCGAAAAAGTTTACTAAGATGCAAGCAGACATATTCAACATTTTGTGCACATGCACTGTTATACATGGGGCCCTAGATAACCACTGGGACATGACTATTTTTGAAATTAATGAACAGGAGAGGAAACAAGTTACACCTTGCCAAATCAATAAAATACTATGCATCAACAGTTCTGAATCCCTAAAACCTAGAGAAATGCTTACGGTTTCCATGGAATATGTGATCATAAGCCCTCTTTCATTTAATAGAATAGAACAAAACTGTTGTACCTCTGTGTCCCTAAAATATTTCTGCAAGGACAAATATCTGGTCCGCTGCTCCAAAGCAAATTAACATTACCAATTATTAAAGGTTTGATATTGGTCTGAATCTCTATTTCAGTTGCCCTGCTTCCTGCTTCCTCAGGGAGGCTAAGTAAAATTACTTAGTAGCTGCAAAATAATATCTTGTCACCTCCATTTAAAATGAACATCATCACCCCAATCTACTCAATCCTGTAAAACTGTAATATGCTTCAGTGTAATATTAAAGGAACATCCACACAATATCCGATATTTTCAGTATTTTCATATTTATTCACACCGCCATTGTGCCTTTTAAATCGATGGAACACCCAAAACAACTTTTTGGATGTCATTTTCTCCTTGTCCAACCTATATGTGGCAGTTGCTAACAACATCTATTGGCAAATAAAACTGAGAATCTCAGTGGAGATCTTCCCATGAGCATTAAGTATTGTCTTCCAGTCTAACAGCCACTCCCAGTGCTTATCTAATCTTTACTGATTATTTTTAGTCCCTTGTGTCACAGTTGGAAAAATATTGTCAGGCCAAAAGGAAAAAATGGAAATATGAAATGAAATTACAAACCTAACATTTGAAAACTATGAAAGAAAACTATAAAGTCCAATATACAATCTATACTAATAAAAGGCAAAGCCCTCACTGACTCACTGACTCACTGGACTGACTGACTCATCACTAATTCTCCAAGTTCCCGGTGGGTAGAAGGCTGAAATTTGGCAGGCTCATTCCTTACAGCTTACTTACAAAAGTTGGGCAGGTTTCAATCTACGATAATGGTCATAACTGGAAGCTATTTTCTCCATATAATGTAATGGAGTTGAGCTGGATGGCCGTGGGGTGGAGTTCGTAGACATCATCACGCCTTCTACGTAAGTAGAGAGAACAAGGAAGACTCCAAACAGCGCTGAACAAAACGCCATTTCACAATTGAGAAGGCAGAAAAGATTATGAAGCAAGTGATGCATACAAGCATATTCATAAATACAAGTATATTCATAAGTACAGCTATCGTGAACAAAGACTGCATGAACCGTAAGTTTATATTAAGTTTATAGACACACTCCTGCCGCTTTCATGCCTACAGCGAATGACGGTATTCATAGATACAAGTTACTGAGAAGACACAAGGTATAAACGAGACTTTGGATCACTTTGTAATGGAGTTAAAATTGTTGTAGCAAGAAACTGAACAAAACGTTAATGTTTTACTTTTTAATAACTTATACACTACATTTTATTTTTTTTCCCTTGCACTCAGTGAGCGAGGGCAATGCATATTCATAAGTAGCTATCATGAAACAAAGCACGGCATGAACCGTGAAGTTTATTAAGTTTATAGACACACTCCGCTGCCGCTTTGTCATACCTTACTAATGACGGTATTCGCAACATACAAGTTTACTGAGAGGACACAAGGTATAAACGACACTTTGGATCACTTTGTAACGGAGTTAAAATTGCTGTAGCAAGAAACTTTTAAGTGCCGGTCTTAGCTAACATTAAATAAACACATCCTCCAAATACTAACCTGATTGAAGAAATAATGATGATCAAACCTTGATGACAGCAACACTCACAAAACAATTATTGTACATTGACAATCATGTTAGTATTTTTAAATGTTCCTTTTCTTTTCATAACTTCTTTAACACACTACTTCTCAGCTGAACGCTGGTATATATATATATATATATATATATACCCGATCTACATACACTCAAATAGACAAGCCACATGCTGTGGTGTAATGGTAGAGGCTTCGCTTTAGTGCTGACATCTGAGGTTTGATTCCGAGAGGGATGCACTGAGTATGTACGCTTCCGACTATTTTACCCGCATCCCCTTGGTTTGAGACGTATAAAATATCGCG
Source organism: Polypterus senegalus (assembly GCF_016835505.1). NCBI lineage: Eukaryota > Metazoa > Chordata > Cladistia > Polypteriformes > Polypteridae > Polypterus > Polypterus senegalus. Next base: position 48,495 of record NW_024380508.1, on the reverse strand, counting down.
GTTAACGCAGAATCATGTTACGTTATTTTTAAAATGTTTCTTTCAGCACAAGCACAGCTGGGAAGCTTCGATGCATGTACTCCATAACATGTAAAAAAAATAACGCATTTAATCACACTTTCAATTCCAAGCAAAGGGGAACTTTTGTCAATGCATGATTTCCTGGTACATCGACAGTACCTCCTGGTACATCGACAGTACCTCCTGGTACATCGACAGTACCGCCTCCCTATAGCAGAAACATTATTTCATGGCCATCCAAACTGCTTCAATTGAATGATATTCTCAATGCTTGAAGCAGTGTGGCTGTGAGCAAAGGTGTTGCTCACAGAAGCAAAACAAATGGAGACAGAAGTAGCGAAGAAGTGATGTCCTTGGAAGCACAGTACTCCCTACCACAACAACAACAACATTTATTTATATAGCACATTTTCAACAAAACTAGCTCAAAGTGCTTTACATAATGAAGAAAAGAAAAATAAAAAACAAAATAAGAAAAGTAAAATAAGACAACATTAGTTAACATAGAAAAGGAGTAAGGTCCGATGCCCAGGGATAGAAAACCAGAAAAAAAATCCAGACGGCTGAGAAAAAATCTGCAGGGGTTCCAGGCCACGTAGACCAACCAGTCCCTCTGGGCATTCTACCTAACATAAATGAAATAGTCCTTTGTAGTTAGGGTTCTCACGGAGTCACTTGATATTGATGGTCATACAGACTTCTGGCTTTTAATCCATCCATCATTGTTGGAACATCACGGTGCTTTGAGTAAAAGGATACCGGAAAAGGAAACAGAAGAGAGAGTAGGGGTTAGTAGAGATTTTAGAGCTACCATGAATAGTTATTATAAATGGTTGGAAATACAGAGTATCAGGATTTTAATTACAGTGAAGTTATGAGAAGGCCATGTTAAAGTAGTTTTAGTAGTTTAGTAGTTTTTGTAAAAGGAGTTTTCAGCAGTTTTTTTAAAGTGCTCCAATGTATTATCCTGGCGAATTCCTATTGGCAGGCTATTCCAGATTTTAGGTGCATAACAGCAGAAGGCCACTTTACCACTTCTTTTTAAGTTTTGTTCTTGGAATTCTAAGGAGACACTCATTTGAGGATCTGAGGTTACTATTTGGAATATAAGGTGTCAGACATTCCATATATAAGATGGGGCAGATTATTTAAGGTTTATAAACCATAAGCAGAATTTTTCAATTCTGAATGACACAGGTAACCAGTGTAGTGACATCAAAACTGGAGATATGTGCTCAGATTTTCTTTCCTAGTTAGGATTCTAGCAGCTGCATTCTGCACTCGTTGCAAGTGATTTATGTCTTTTGGTAGTCCTGAGAAGACTGTTACAGTAATCTAGTCAACTGAAAACAACAGCGTGAATTAATTTCTCAGCATCTTTCAGTGATATAAGAGGTCTAACTTTTGCTATGTTTCTTAAGTGAAAAAATGCTGTCCTAGTGATCTGATTAGTATGCGATTTAAAATTCAGATTACAGTCAACAATTACCCCTAAACTTTTTACCTCTGTCTTGACTTTTAATCCTAACATATCCAGTTTATTTCTAATAGCCTCATTGTATCCATTATTGCCAATCACTAAGATTTCAGTTTTCTTTATTTAACTTGAGAAAGTTATTATTCATCCATTCTGAGATACAAGTCAGACATTGTGTAAGTGAATCAAGAGAATTCTGTTGGCTTCCTTTTACTCCTTACTATCTGGTTCAAAATACATACAAATTTGAGTGTTGGTGTGGGGGTGAGTTAGTTTGTCTTCTTTGGATTGTCAAGTGCCCTCATAGTGCCCCTGTCTGTAGAACATGGCAGCTCACAGACTCATCAGCCTTTTCAGCTCCCATGTATGGTACTAATGGTTGTGTTAATGTCCATCCTTGTGTTTCCAGGAATGCATGTCCTTTTCATTTTAGTTATAGTCTCAGTGTTGTTATGGCTTTGGACTTAAAGAACATACAGTATGTGGAGCTACCTACACTGCAACAATTCTACATCGGTACAGAGAGACTATGACTCTAGGACTGCTACGATGGAGAAAGTTTCACCATGTAATTCAGATGACAGGGCTAAGGAGGCACCTCAATCGGTAAGAGAGGAAGTGGAAGCATGGTAAGGATCTGAATCCATTATAGGCTGAAGGCTCAGCCTTGCTGCCCAGCTTCCTTCAGTGCTATTGCCAATGTGCATTCTCTGGAAAATAAAATGACTATCTGAGGCTCCAATTCAACACCCACCAATCCGAATGGGGAATTGTTGTGTGTTTATTTTCTCAGAAATATGGTTACAGAGCAACATCCCAGACTTAGTTATTCAGCTACAAGGGTTTAGCTCATTCTGTGCGGACAGAGATATTACTGCCTCCTAGTGCCCCATCTCTGTAAAATATGGTGCTGTGAGACTCTGTATTTATGTAAACAACGACTGGTGTGTAGATGGTTGGCAGTCGCCACTTACTGCTCTCTACAGTTGGAGTTTTTGGTGGTGAAATGTCTGCCATTTATCTGCCAAAGAATTCACCACTATTATAGTTGTTACAGTGTATATTCCCTCAACGCAAATGAAATGAGGAGCCAAGTGAAGCTGCTTTACATCATCATGTGAGCAGGATGGCTTTTATTATTGCTGCTGATTTCAACCATGCCAGCTTAAAATGTAACTGGCTTAATCGTTTTCTCTGTATTTTTAAACAGACATTTCACAATAAGGGAAGTAAAAATAGTATCTAAAGTAAGACGACAGAGTGTCAATAGATAATAGAAAACAAAACAATAACCCACGTTATAAAATTATTTACATACAGTATAGCCAATTAGCCATACAAAATGGAGGACTGCTTAATTTTTCCTTGTTTGAAAAATCACTTAGAAAAACATGTGACTCTAGGGCAAAAACGTACAATGACATTAAAATTGCTAAGAATATGGATTGTAATTTTACGGTAAAACATGTTTTCCAATCCCCACTCCAATCCCAGACCCTTCCTTATGTTACTGTATATCTATATTCTAGATCAGTATGTTCTTTTTCTATCCAATTCTGTCTTTCCTGCACTATTATAGCCATGGGATTTCAATATCCAAAGTGAATGTCATGATTCATGTGAAGCCATACAACCCAATGTAATGATCCTTTTGTGGCCTTAAATACACACCAACATTGCATATTTATCACAACTGTATTAGCTATTAACTCTTTCAGATCTTTTTTGCATGTAGTGTTACTTACTTAAGGATAATAAACTGAACTCTTGAGCAACTGAAAAATGGCAAGGTACTTCTATACAGTAGGTTGGTAGGCTACCCTTGAAATTGCAGGGACACTCTCCCATAATGTAGTACTCTGTTCAGATTGCATTTTCTTAGCCCACCTACTCATATCATCCAGCATATTTTCTGTAACTTCAGCTAGAGTTAAAATTCTTTTAATACTGTGGAATGGTATGGCCCTAACGGTGTCTTAGTTAATAGATTAGATGAGATTAGGTAAACTTTACTAATCCAACGAGAATTCAGATTCAGCAGAAACATAAAAAACATGGATGCTGACTCACAGGACAGATAATATAGCCAATCAATCAAATAGTAAATTAAAAGAAAATAAACTTAAAAAGTACATCGGGTGAAAGTCTTTAGAATTGCCTGATAGCAGTGGGCAGAAAAGACTACAGAGGCATTTTTTAGCACACAATGGCAGAATTAGCTCATGCGCCTAAAAAGTGCTCCAAGAGAGCACCTCCTGGAGGGTATGGAGCAGATCTTCATGGTGGCATCCTCTTTTTCACAACAGCTTCCAATGTGTCCAGCATTCACCCCATGATGGAGCAGGCTTTCCTGATATGTTTGTTTAGGCATTGTGCTTCATTTGAGCTTGTTGCTTCCCCAGGGGACCACAGTGTAGAACACCATACTGGCTATGATGGACTGGTAGAACATTTTCAGTAGCTTGCTGTACACATCAAAAGACTTGAGTCTCCTTAGCAAGTACAGTCTGCTCTGGCTCATCTTGTACAGCACCACTATGTTGTCGGGACTCATCCAGTTTGTTGTTTATGTGAACCCCAGGTACTTGTAGCTCTGTACCACTTCCACGCCCCTCCCCTCTGGATGGTAACAGGTCTCAGAGGTTTCACTTGCTGATATTGAGTTTCAAGTTGTCATCCTCACACCACAAGACAAAGTCCTCCACCACCTTCCTTATGAGTAACATTTTAATAGCATTAAGTCACAGGTGAGGTTCAAAAGATCATGACTCAGTATCTTTAGTAGACCAAAACCAATTTTAACAAAAGCAGATGAACGAACAATTGCTGTTCTTGTACCTGCTAAGCTGTTTTAAATAATCAGAAATAGTCCATAAATGTATTAAAATTAAAATATGCAAGGGTGCACTTATTAAGAAATTTAATTAAATACTACTTATTGTATATATCCAATGATTAAGTAATTTTATGGGCATCTGAGGATTTTTTCCAAGTACTTTAACTACTGTAATGCACTATCTTTGATGATAGACAATTGAGTATGAAATAAGGATTTCACTTTCACTGTTTTATTATGAAATAATTCAAATGCTAGTAATTAGCTCTCATTTTGATTTTTATTTTCTTTAGGCAAAGTTTTTCATCCACACCTTCAGTGTGTAATTAACAATATTCTGCCTTTATAAAAGGGAGGAGTAACTATACCTGTTTGCTTATATCAATCATTAACTCTTAGTCAAAACATTAATCAAATATTGACCATTTTTGTGAATCATATAAGCAAACAGTAATACAGTACTATTAACAGATATATGAATTTTAGAATAACACTGAGCAAGAATATTAGAATACATAAAAGATACAGTAATAGGGAAGTAATGGATGCTGGCCCCCAGTACTGTATCTCCTCACAAAAACATGACTACCAAAACACTGATATCAAAGGAAAAGGAAAATACAAAAGGAAAACAAAATCTGTTACATCTTTGTGGTTTCAATCAGGAGACTTGTCTTGAACATTTTGCATTTTTACAAAGTTTTCTTTCCCTCTCTATTTGTATCAGACACCGCTTTTCTCTCACTCTCTCCTCTTTCTGTCTCTGGCAGTTCAAGCCCCAGGTTCTTTAAAACTACAAGGTCTCTGTATCAGTTTCTATTGACTGTTGTCCATCCTGCACTCCTCTTTCACGCTCAACCTGAAAAACACTTCAAGATGACATTTGGTTGGTCACCCACATAGGAAGCAAGTGTCTAACGGCGTGCAATCTTGGATTTTGAATGGTTCCACCATTTTGTAGATATTATGCTAGCAATTGCTACAATGTATTGGGGTTTTAAAATTGCTAAATAAGTGTGTGACAGCATCTGCAATTCAAGGTTGTAAATGTTTTGTATAGTCTGTTGATAATTTCAAATCATGTTAATGTGTGAATCTTTCATTTTAAATCTTTGTACAAAGAACATTGTGATTTTAATGTTGACTATGATTTAGCTTGTGGCTCCTGCCTGGGATTTGTTTCCTGCCTATGCCTGTGTTGGCTGGATTGGCTCCAGCAGACCCCGACCCTGTATTGGGATATAGGGGGTTGGATGGATGTTTTATCTAACTGTAATGTAAGTCAATAGAATTTAAAAAATGTCTGCAAATTGTCTAGTGGTAATTTTTTTGAAATTTGTTATATAATCTAGAAATAGTTCCCATATTTTTCATCAAAACTAAATATTACTGTTTTAGGAATAGTAATTGTGGAAGATGAAGAAAATTAAAATATTATTTGTTTTAAAAAATTGTAACATTCTATATAGATATGTGTAATTCCATTTATTAGACAGTAATTCAAAAATGTCCATGTAATGGCATAACGAGACCTGCCATACCTGCCCAGAAATAGTTTTCCCTGAGTCAGTTGCCCAATTACTTTTGACCCCCTGAAATGAAGGGATTGTTTTAAAAAAAATGCTTTAGTTGCCCCACATTTTATGCCATCTTTTGTTCAACCCACTGAATTAAAGCTGAAAGCCCAATTCTACTGCATCTGAGTTGTTTCATTTAAATTCATTGTGGTAATGTACAGAACCAAAATTAGAAAAAGTTGTCTCTGTCCAAATATTTATGGACCTAACTGTATTTTCTTTCTTTGTCCTAATGTTTGATATATTGATTGAGAGATAGATAGACAAAAGATAGATACTTTATTAACCCCAAGGAAATTCACATAATCCAGCAGCAGCATACTGATACAAAACAATATTAAATTAAAGAGTAAAAAATGAAGGTAAAACAGACAATAACTTTGAATAATGTTAACGCTTCCCAAGGGTGGAAAATTGAAGAGTCGCATAGTGTGGGGAGGAATGATCTCCTCAGTCTGTCAGTGTCGCAGGACAGTGACAGACTCCTGCCTGGAGATGACACTGTTCAGTGGATGGTGGATTCTCCATGATTGACAGGAGCCTGCTCAGCCGCCTCTCTCAGGGATATTAAACTGTCCAACTTCATTCTACAATTGAACCTGCCTTCCTCACAAGTTTGTCCAGGTGGAGGCGCCCTTCTTATGCTGCCTCCCCCGCACACCACGGCATAGAACAGGGCCCACAACCGCCCGGTAGAACATCTGCAGCATCTTTTTCCCACCTATAGCAGTGTTGTCAGCTAAATTTTGCACGTGGCAGGACTCGAGATGTATTGGAAGTCTGATGTATATAGGCTGAACAGGACCGAGAAAGACAGTCCGCGCTCCCTGTTTGCTGACCACAAGTCAGATCTGCAGTTCCTGAAAAGCACATACTGGGGGTCTGTCTGAAGATAGTCCATGATCCATGCCACCAGGTGTGAATTCTCCCAATCTCTGTCAGCTTGTCCCTAAGGAGCAGAGGTTAGATGGTGTTGAGGGACTAGAGAAGTCCAAAAACATAATTTACAGCACCACTGCCTCCATCCAAGTGGGAGAGGGATCGGGGGTTGTCTCAGTAAGGCAGGAACTAACAATCCAGTAGTCAAGCCAGGATTGACTCTGTTTATTTCATTCTTATTGATAATGTCATTCTGTTGCTGTTTTCAGTTTTTCAGCAGGTGTTGGGAAATAGAAGACAAGCAAAACTATAAAGCAAAGGATGTTGTCCCCATACCACTTTGGGATGAGAAATATGCAGTTTCTTCTTTAAGTGTAAGTCTGCTATGCCTCAAGGTCATTATGAAGCAACATGACTACATTATGAAACCTGATAACTTTGAGTAGGGAGTAATTGTTGTTCAAGTTTGGCAGGCCCTTCAGTTAGAAAAACTGCAGATATTGGCAACATGTCACAAGCGCGCCTCAAAGCTGACTTTTCCGGAAAAGGGTAGAAAAATTGTATCATCATCTAGAGAACAGTATGGAGGAAAAGCAGTTTCAGGCGTCGGGGATTTCAAGTTAATCATGACTATCTTGATTTATCATAAACTGTAACAATACAACTTGACATGTTTGGCAAAATGACATGGTTAAAATGGGCAAACTGTGACAATAAAGTAACAATTGTTTTGTTACAATATTTAATCTATACTAAAAAAAGGCAAAGCCCTCACTCACTCACTCATCACTAATTCTCCAACTTCCCGTGTAGGTAGAAGGCTGAAATTTAGCAGGCTTATTCCTTACAGTTTACTTACAAAAGTTAAGCAGGTTTCATTTCAAAATTCTACACGTTATGGTCAGAACGGTCGACAACGTCCGCCATGTTGAACTTTATTATTTATGGCCCCATCTTCACGAAATTTGATAGGTGGCTTCCCTGTGCTAACCGAAACTGATATACGTACTTATTTCGATGGTATGATGCCACTGTCGGCCGACATATTAAACTTTCCAACGTCACTAATTCTCCAACTTCCCGGTAGGTAGAAGGCTGACCCCATCTACAGCAAATTTGGTAGGTGGCTTCCCTGCGCTAACTAAAACCGATGTACATACTTATTTCGGGGGTATGACACCACTGTCAGCCGCCATATTGAACTTTCCATTTGGCAGGCTCATTCTTACAGCTTACTTACAAAGTTAAGCAGGTTTCATTTCAAATTCTACGCATAACGGTCATAACGGTTGACAACGTCTGCTAATGTTGAACTTTCTTATTTATGGCCCCATCTTCACAAAATTTGGTAGCGGCTTCCCGCACAACCAAAACCGATGTACGTATTCTATTTCGTGGTATGACACCACTGTCGGCCACCATATTGAACTTTCCAACGGTCTTGTTAACTATGGGCCCATCTTCAAGAAATTTGGCATGCGGGTTCCAACGCTAACTGAATCCTACCTACGCACACATATACATTCATAGCCTGCAGCTTGGTTGCCGTGGTGAGGCAGCATTGGGTCCCCATCCCCATGTCTTCCACGCTGTTGGCTGCCTGCCTATATAAGGCCGTCCGTCGCTCCTGTTCTCTACATTCTTCCCTTCGCCACAGGATTCACGCCTTCCCGCTGATAACTACAGCCTTTATTTAATCCACAGCTTCTCCGCTGTTTTATTGTTCATTTATGACGATTGTAGTTATTGTGTAGGTATTTTAGACTTACTTTACATTGTTCAGGTACCCATTTCCTTTATCATTCCAACTGTACCCCATTAACATGTCTATCGAGGTGATCACCATCGATCAAAGAACTGTCACTTACCAGTGGTTTCCATGCCCGGAGATGGCACCTACCTTTCCATTCTCTTTGTTACATATTGCACGGAAATTTCGGGCTCACTCTTGATATCCGGAGGAACATTGTGTCTAATGTATTGAATGACTGGGACAAGTTCAAGGTGACTGATGACGTAAGAGATAGTTATACTACACAGGAGCACTATAAGAGTGAAATGCTTAAGCCCTTCACCTATGGATCTGCATGTGAGTTGATGGCTGCTGTTGAATTGTTCAGTGTCGCTTCAAGTGAAACGAAATGGCCAAATATTTTACACCTCTAAAACGCCAATGCCTCTTAAACATCCTAGATTCACAGGTGACGATTTCAGTAGTGGACACTTTGATGTGTATGAATGTTTAAACTCTTAAAAGCTGGATGTGAAGTTATCGATGAAACCGGTTGTATACGTACAATGCTTGACAGATGCCGAATGTCTCTTCAACACAAGTCCTACAAATACTGTCGTAATTGAAACAAACCATGAAATTCAAACCGATTATGACAGCAGCAATCCAAGCTGAGATTTGAGACAAGATTACTTTTCACATGGCCAAATGTACGTTGCATGCTCAAGAGTAAGCTCAGCACAGCTTGGTCATATTACAACGAGGTCAACTCACAATGTGGTATACAAAGAGATCCTTAACAAATAATTATTGGGATATTTTCCCCAGTTTAAAAGGTTTAATTTTTCTAATAAAATTTTAAGGCAGTATTCGTGCCATGTAAGCGATATTTTGTTACTTTATATTATATACAGTAAAAGAAAGATAAAGATAACAAAGTCTCACATAATTTCAGGCTTTACGTCAATAAAAGCTGAAATTTCAAAAAGTGTGTACAGAACCACCACAAAAATGTGCACTTAAGAAATTTACTGCAAAATGCACAGAGAAAAAGATAAATTTTCAAAAATATAAATGAGTAGATTCATTCTATAATTAATATTACATTGTTTGCATTCTCTAATATTAAGCATTTACAGTCAATGGTCACTTTATTAGGTTACTCCTGCCTAGTACTAGGCATGATCCTTTGCCTCCAGAACAGCCTGAATTCATAGTTTTTGTTTTTCAAACAGCATTAACAACTGCATAATGAATAAAGTGCTTTTGTACACCATTACACACTTTTTATCCCATTATATATACAGTATGTATATATTACTGGTGTGTATATATATATACATATACATACATATAATACAAATTATGAATTTATATATATATTGTAAAAGACCTAGAGAGACAGTAGCAAGGGTTGGTTTTCCGCCCGTATATTGTACAGAAAAAATAAACAGGTCAAAATCATAAACCAAAGAGTTCATATCGCGACAACCGACTCCCCGTCAGCGCCATTTTATTGGGGAGGAGCCGGAAGTGGAGGAATGTCGGGAAGGACCGCAAGGGAGGATGGGAAGGATGACGCCAGGGCAAGATGGCGAGGAAGGCGAAGTATCTGCACTGCGTCATCCGTGCCTATGGTGCAGGACGGCTTTTGCCTATGAGGAAGCAGAGGGAGCAGTTAACCCCACCATTCCCCTGGCGGCGAGTGGTTTCCCAGGTGCTGTCGAATCAATCCGCTGCCTCCTACCGCGCGCGTGACACGATCCCCTTAGCCCAGGACCGCTAGGTCGGGCGGACTCTAACCGAGAGGTCGTGGAATACGAGAGAGGGCATCGCATTGGCCTGAAGGGTGCCCCCGATAAGCGACAGTGAACTTATACAGGCTGTAAGTCCAGGAACCACCTGGTGACCCGCGGATTCGACTCTTTGTGCAGGGACATCACTGAGGTAGCGGATCAGTCACCAGAGCGAACTCGCACCCAGCAGGTAGTACCGGAGGTGTCACTCGCCCTAATGGCCAAGGCCTCCCTCTCCACTCGCCGCTGCACCGGCCCCGTCCATCAGTTTCGCTAAGGTACATCACAGGGTGCTCGACACCATCGACGCTTTGGCTCAGCACGGCACCCAGGCCTGTGTCCGCGCGGTCTGAGAATAAATGGGAGCCCAAAATCGGCGTCCGTAACACCGTGCCGACGTTAGGGCCTTCTTTAGGCACTGAACGCTGTTCTGCTTTGTCGTCCACACCACGATAGGGAGCCTTTTGTCAGGTCAGTCAAGGGTGCTGCTCTTCGAGAAGCGGGAACAAACCGGCGGTAGTAACCCGCAAGCCCCAAGAAAGCCTGCACCTGTTTCTGGTACTCGGACGGGCCATTCTAAGATGTCTTTCACTTTGGAGCTCTGTGGCCGCACCGTCCTGTCCCACGAGGTAGCTCAAATATTTGGCCTCCTTTAACCAAAAACACTTCCGGGTTTATGCGGAGGCCGGCTTTAGCCAGTGTTCGGAGGACAGCTGCACCTGCAGTAGATGCTCCTCCCAGGTGCCGGAATAGATGACAACGTCATCCAGGTACGGCTATAGGACTGGTGAGGCGCAGCACTCATCTACCAGACGCTGAAGGTCGCGGAGCCCTGCAGCCCAAATGGAGGACCTTGTACTGCCAGTGCCGCTAGGGGTGCTAAAGGCCGTTTCTCCTTTGCGGATGCCGTTAAAGGAATTTGCCAATACCCTTTGTCATGTCAAGGGTAGTCAGATATCGAGCCGCATCCAGCGCCAAGGAGGTCGCCACGCGGGCATGGGTAGGCATCAACTTGGAGATCTGATTCAGACGCTCTAAAGTCATTACAGAACCTCCAGGAGCCGCCTGGCTTGGAGACGAGGACAATAGGGCTGACCAGACTATGGCTCTTCAATTATGTCCATGTCCAACATAACGCTTTCACCTCCAGTTCACCTCTGGCTGTTTGCCTCCGGAGTCGGTAGGGCCTCCCGGACGACTACCCGGCTCCGGACTATATCGCGCTCAATCAGCGCGGTCCGCCGGGTGACTCTCGCCACCACCTCGGGATGGCTCGGAGTGTTTGGGCTAACTCCTGCCGCTGTTTGGGGTCAGCTCTTCGCCGAGGTTAAGGGCAGTGTGCTGAAAAGGGAGAGGACTACGGATGGAAGTCTCTCATCTCTCAGGGCTTTAACAGGTTGATATGGTAGATCCTCTCACTGGTCGACGGTTGGCTGTTTACCAAATAGTCGACGAGTCCTTTCTCTCTTAACCTCGTAAGGCCCTTGCCAGTGAGCGAGCAGCTCAAAGTGGAGGTCGGACCAGCACATAACTCGGTCCTCCGGCGGAACTCCCTGAGGACGGAGTTGCGGTTGTAACACCGGGCTGCTGCTTGCGCATCGAGTCCGCGTGTCTTTGGAGGGCCTGATCTTTGTGAGTCGGTCGCGCAGTGCGCCTACGACTCCAAAATATTAGAGGAGGGAGAGCCCTCGCCTCCCAGCCCTCTTTAGGATGTCGAGGATCCCGGGTTGTCGCCCGTGATAGTAATTCAAAAGGGAGAAGCCCGAGGCCTGGGGTACCTCCCGGTAGGCAAAAAGCACGAGGGAGGAGCTAGGTCCCAGTTCTGCCGTCCGCGCTGACTACCTTGCGGAGCATCTGCTTAAGCCGCCTGGTTAAATCGCCAACCAACCCGCCAGTTTGCGGTGATAGACTGGACGCTTTCAGGTGCTTTATCTGCAGTAATTTGGCCACCTCCTGAACGTATCCAAGTGAAGGGCGATCCTGGTCCGTGAGGACCTCCTTGGGCATGCCTACGCTGCGAAAACAAGTTAACCAGTTCCCCGGATGCTTTTAGTATTAGCGGAGCGCAGGGGAACCGCCTCTGGGTACCGGGTGGCATAGTCCACCATGACCAGGATATACTTGTGGCCACGGGTTGAGGGCCCAGGGTCCCACCAAATCGACCCCTATCCTTTCAAAGGGATGTCCACGAGGGAATAGGGACTAGAGGAGCACGGTCCCTCCTAGGAATCTGGCGGTCTGGCACCGGACGGATTGACAGAACCGCCGACCTCCTCATTGATCCCAGGCCAGTAAAAGCGGAGCTTAATTTTCCAGTGTTTTTCGCCCCGAGGTGGGCCTAGGAGGTGAGATGCGCCACCGATATCTCCGCCGGAAGGTACGCGAATTAGCAGCAACTTCCTCTCGCCTCATGGGTAGCCACTGACAACAGATCATTTTCAAGGACAAAGAAGGGTTCCCGCGGTGTGGATCCGTCCTGTCGAGCTGTTAGGCAGAACAATCGCTCGGCAAAGCCAGGAGTCATCATTCCACTGCTCCTCTTAAAGGAGGCGCGGACCGAAATTGATGGTCCAGGCGCCGAGGGTCTTGGGGCCGGGCCCGGGAAGTTCTGGCTAGTCCCTTCTCCGCGGAATCTTCCGGGTCAGGGTCCGAGCCACAGAAAGGTCCCTGAGACACCAGCGCCATAGGGGCTGCTTTTGTACGGCGTGGAGGCCGCTGAGGGTTGCCTTTTCCCCTCATGACAAGATCCAACGAGGCCCCGGAGCGCTGAACGCTTACGCTGATTTTTTTCGACCAGTCTTGTCCCAGAATCACTGGGAAGGGGGGGTCAGGTAACACAGCGACCGCCATTTGGATTAGTCTCCTTCCAGGTAAGAATAGCAGTGATGGAACGATATGACCTAGTCCCCCCATGTACACAGGTAACCAACAAATGTTGCTTTAACCACTGTTGCGGTAAGACGAAACGGCGAGCAACAATGGTAATGTTGCTGCCGGAATCAAATAAAGCCACCACGGCGTGCCCATTTAGCAACACCACTCCCAGATGGACTCGCCAAGGATGCGGCGGGTACAATACCTCCGCCGATGTCCAGCTGCAGTCCATAGGCTCGCAGGTGATGGGGGCAGTTTGGCAGCAGGTGGCCGGGCTCGCCACACTTGAAACAGCGCCGCGGACCCGCCTCTCTTGCTCTGGCTGGCGCCTGCAGCGCGCCGGGGCTCGGGTGGCCGCCGTCCGCCGGTTCCCGCGAGCAGGCTTTTCTGACCCCCTGTCGGAGGACCGCCAACTGACGCCTCCAGGACGCCGAGGAGGCCCGAATATTTTGATAGGCGTGTCCCCGACCTGCTGGGCGCAGGAACTGGGCATTGCGCGACCAGGCCTTCACAGGCCACCCGCCGACGACTTTCCCCGCCGGGCTCTCTGGCCGTAGCCAGCGCCCATCTTGCCCCAGAACTCGAACGCCTGGCGCGAGCGGCTTTTCGTCAAAGACCCAGTTCCGCCATTGCCGCCTGCTGGCCCGGCTAATGCCGTAGCGGCCAATATTCGGCTTGAGGAGGTCGTACTAGCGCCTCCTCCTCAGGGAGGTCATAATAGGCAGCGCTGGTCCTTTAGGTATGGCGCCAAGATGGACGCTCACTCGGACCGCTGCACCTGCTCCGGTGGCCGCCTTCAAACATGCCCAGGTAGGCATCGACATCTTCAAGGCCCCATCGGCACCATAGGATGAGGCGGTGCCGGGAGTCTGGTCCGCCTCTCAAGGCTTCCACTAACCTGGTTCGGGCCTCCAGCTCCCGTTGGTAGCGTTGCGCTTTGCTGCAGGGCCTGGAGCTGGGCGCTCATTCCCTGCAGCATCGGTGTCAGGTCCTGTCCCTCCGGCTATTCCGGGATCTCTGTATCCTGCCGACTACGCCACTTGTAAAAGACCGAGAGAGACAGTAGCAAGGGTTGGGGTTTTCCGGCCCCGTATATTGTACAGAAAAATAAACAGGTCAAAATCATAAACCAAAGAGTTCATAATGCGCGACCGACTCTGGCGCCGGCCATTTTATTGGGGAGGAGCCGAAGTGGAGGAATGTCGAAGGACCGCAAGGGAGGATGGGAAGGATGACGCCAGGCAAGATGGCGGAGGAAGGGCGAAGTATCGACTCAGGTCATCCGTGCTTATGGTGCAGGACGGTCTTTTGCCTATGAGGAAGCAGAGGGAGAAAGTTAATACCCCACCATTCCCTGGCGAGTGGTTTCCCAGGTGCTGTCGAATCAACGCGCTCCTCATTAAGTATCGTGACAATATATATATATATATATTGTCACGCGCTTGAGCTAGAGATTTGCAAGAAACAGAGGAGGTTGTAGAGACAGGAACTTATTCAAATACAGCAAACAAATATTTGTCTCTTTTTAAGTTTAAACGGTTCCTTGACAGTACAGAGATGACAGTTCGCTCTCAGTTAAAAGAATACAAACATATCTTCTTCTTCAAAGCGCATCTGCAGAGAGGAAATGTCTGAGAGAGAGAGAAGCTAAACAATCAATTTCAAAACTGACAGGTGCTGTACAGGCTTTTAAGTATGCGAGTACCACGTGAGAGGTTTATTATGCAACAGAGCCGCAAGTAAGCTATGAGCATAACAACAACAACAACATTTATTTTATTTATATAGCACATTTTCATACAAAAAATGTAGCTCAAAGTGCTTTACAAAATGAAGAATAGAAAATAGAAGACACAATAAAAAATAAAAATAAGACAATATTAATTAACAGAATAAGTAAGCTCATGGGCCAGGGTGGACAGAAAAAAAAAAACTCCAGACGGGTGGAAAAAAAAAATAAAATCTGCAGGGATTCCAGACCAAGAGACCACCAGTCCCCTCTGGGCAATCTACCTAACATAAATGAAACAGTCCCTTTGTATTTAGGGTTCTCATGGAAGGACTTGATGATGATGGTCATAGACTTCTGGCTTTCAGTGTGAAAGCAATGTGAAGGTAGTCTGTCAACGCAGGGTTTTCCCAGGGCCTGTATCCTCTGGGGTGTGATGAGCCCCAGCTCACAATATACTATATATATATATATATATATATATATATATATATATATATATATATATATATATATATATATATATATATATATAGTACATATCAGAAGAGATTCCACTAATTAAAACCTTTTTATTTTATAAATTGACAATATGAAGTGAACAGACAGACATATGCAGATTAGGATTTATATTTAGTGTAAGAGCATCAAATACAGTTTTAGCTTGCAAATTATCCCTGGGTCAAGAAGGAAAAACTGTAAGGTTTTAATTTTTCTATCACAAAACAACAGTCAAGCTTGCCAAGTATTTTACAAACATGACAGGAGTTTTATAATTACCAAGGCAGAAAATACAAAAGTAAGATAGTACCACCCTCCATTCCCCAGCAGGTATGCAATGCTGCAAACCTAAATATATTATCTTGAAAATGGTGAATGCTCTAAAGCAATTTTCTGCCTAAAAAGATAATCTACTACACACCTTTGAACTGAGACAAGAAACCTAGTGGGATGCTTTTCTTTGGTCTAGCTAGAAACCTTACAGCTAGTTTTTATTTATGTTTCTATAAATCTGTTTGATTTTGACTTTCGGTGATGTTTTTTATCTGACTGAATAGTAATTTTTTTGTCCTCTGGCATGGAATTCTAGTTCTTATCCCTTAGGTTTTTACAACTATATGGGCATATTTATCAATGGAAAATACCTAAAATATGAGTACAGCTTTCAGATAGTGTTATAAAGGTGCATTTTCTTGAAGAGACAATTATACTAAATATATATGTGGTAGTACCTGTATAATACAAATACACACTTGCACACATAATGAAATAAGTACTAAACATGGTTGGCTCTTTTCTGCAAAATACAAGTGGTGCTGACTTTGGGAATGGGACATCCTTGTGTTTATGTGAGCTCATTAGTGAGATCAGTCATATAGAATCAGCATGGCCTACTCCAGAGTAGGAGATTTCATTTATGCATGTCAGCTTGAATCTGAGGTTGAAGACCGTGAAAATATATCCATAGGGTGACTAATTTATCAGAAAGAAATGTATTCATTTAAGCTACTTACAAATGTCCTTGCTTTAACTAGATGAAGATAGAAAACCTCTAAAACATCATACTGACCAGCTAAAATACATTTTTTAAAAAGCTGAACTATATGAGAAAAGTGTTTAGAATAATAACAAAAAATACATTTTGTTTTAATAATATATTTTGCTTTTAATTGCTTTACTATAATTCATATATTCTTTGAAAAAACAGATTAAGAAATTTAGTATTTTGATACAAACATTTGTTTTTTTTAAATCTCTTCTAATGAGAAAGAATAAATTAAGAATAAGACATATACAATAATTATAATTAAAAAATAAAAATATTCCCTTGTATTTGTATTCTAGTGTTTGATCTGATCTAGCAGCCATTTATATTTATCTCTTCTGTCAAAGACTTTTTTCTTAATCTCCTTGTTTCACCTATGCACCTTTTATGCCTACCATTGAGATGGAACAGTTGTCTTGATACTCTGAACTTGTTTAATGTGCAATAGAGACTCGTTTAAGTTCGTATAGTGTTTCACATTTAACTACCTTGATTCAGCCTTTGAGCTAAAGTGGCATTTGCCAAACTTGGTTTTCCCTGTACTACTAAATCCTGATATTCCATTAAAGTTCAGGAGCCCAGAATTGCCTGCCTTGTAATAGCCAGCAGAGCCAGAGTAGCCTGGTCCTGGTAATACAGCATTTGTATTGTGCCCCCTTAAGCCCATATTTGAGGTACTAAATATAAATAACAGGCTATGATGGACAGCCAGCCAACCCACCTGGGACGCCCGAGAATGAAAGGGCGGGGGCAGGCAGCTACTCTTGGACACTGGCTCCCCCAAGACGCTAGTTGGCTGCCCCAGAGTAGAGTGCTGTCTCAGATTCCACAGGGCATTCTGGGACAAGGAGTTCGCTATCTCAGCCCTGTTGGGTGCCGCCAGGGTGCTATGCAAGCTTCACTTACAGCCCGGAAGTACTGTTGAGTCAGGAGGACGGAAATCCAGAAGTACTTCCAGGCTGAGGAAAAACTTAATTCCGCCTGACCCGAAGTGCGGGCAAATCATGTGTTAGAAAGAACAGAAGTACTTCCTGGTCAAGAACTATATAAAGGGCTGCTGAAGACCCAGCAAGGAAGCCTGAGTCTGGAGGAGGTGGACAATGCTGGGAGATGTGGAGGAGAAAGAGAAAGAATATTATGTTTTTTTGACATATTTGTCTGTTTATTGTGGTTGTGGTGCTTGAAGGCACTATTTAAAAAAGAAATTTTTAAAATTCTTTGTGCTTACATTGTGTCCTGAGCATTGTCTGTTTGGGAAGGGGCAACAATAACCTCTAGGCCCAACACTAACTTTAAAAAGGTTTCTGCAAATAGACAGCCAGAGTCCTTTGCTACCCATTGTAAGGCTGGGGGGTTTTTTTTCCCCCTTTGTTTTTAAAATGACTTGTTTGAATATTGTTTGTGCCCCCAAAAAACTTTCATTGATTTAGCCTCACAGTCCAGAGCCTTGGGGTTCAAACCCAAGCGGGGGATGGTTTTACCAGGTTGGTTTTCCTGTGTCTAAATGGGTTTTTGAAATTCAGTCTTTCCCCCACATCCTCATGAGTATAAGTAAAAGGGTAACTTGTAAAAAAGGCGCCCCCCCGGGGATTAGTCAACCTTGGGATTTACCCCTCTTCATACATTGATATGTTTAATGGGTTTAAAAGAGGGGAAGATGGTGGGTTTGTTTTTAAAATTTAAATGACAATGTCAGAAAAATAAAGTTTTACAGATAAGGAATATTCCAAAAATTTCACAAACCCTTTTGTTCACCGAAAAATACTTTAAAATCTTTCAAAAAGAATATTCTTTTTCTTGTTAAAAAGCTATTTAAATTTAGTGAAAAAGGTAACACATCAGGAAAATTTGCTTAGCCACTTATCAAACCTTTTTTAGACCCTGTCCCATTGGTCATATTTCCCTATACTTCCTTTGTTGACTACTAACCTCCCAAATCCCTAACCCCCTTTTTCAATTGTTTTAATTTTATATATCTGAAATTAGGAAAAATACTCTACAAGAATGAAACCAACAAATTCTCCAAAACATGGTTGCATCTTTTAGATATAGCCCTTACTTTCATTTTCTTTACCCATCCCAAGAGTAATCTTACTCTGTAGAACTTTCTTGGTTCTCATTTAATACACAAAAGTAGCAGAAGAAAGGAGCTGATTACTAGCTAAGAGATTTTCCTTGAAAAATAAAATGATTTTCCACATGCTTTTATGAATGATGAAGAAAGGGTTGTTTGTGCATGCTTTTACCTGCAGATCTTGCTCTAGGACATCAGGCTAATTTTAAATTTTGGCAAAATTAATTACTGTCCTGGAAATGCAACTCTGATGTAGTTGTTGAACAACTAACTAATAGCCACCATATCCCATCCAAGGTAATTTTATGCCAGGTAACTGTTCTCTGTAGGAAACATTTCAGTCCTTTGCACTCTACAAGCTAAAATGTGGTTGACAAAACAGATGAATCAAAGGACCACCTTTAAAAATAGTGTTCTTTAAGAAAAAGAGACATAAAATACTGTGTCACATTACCATTGTAAAGGAGTATTTAATTATTTTGTAATAATTAGTAATGCTGTGTGATGCCTAAAACTAGACAAATTAATAAGAACTCCAGGATTCTGCCTCTTTTTCTTCATTTTAAGTTCTCTTCTTCTATCACAAACACAATGAGAAAAGAATGAGACAGACAGTGAGGAAACACCATCTAAGGTTAATGCACAGTTCAGCGCAAACAGGATAACAATGCTTACTCCCAGCAGCTGCTCATGTTCAATGTCTGTCCCTGGGAAAATTATCACATTCTGAAAGACACCAAATGCCCTGCCTGAGAAATTATTGGCATTTACATAACCCTATAAAGGTGAACCCACATGCAATTAGTCTTACAGACAGCCGATCAAGTTTCTTAAACTCTGATCATATTACTACTTCTTTTGTTCATTTTTGCTTTTGCCTTTAAAAATATTCATTAATCATTGGTTATAATTCTACTCCAGTATGGAATTGGTTAAAGATGATATTTATAGTTATTTTCAGATATACTTTCATTCAAGTCAATAACATAGATCATAATGTCTTATTAGAACAGAATATACTGTATCTGATTACTTAAAAGGTTTCAATTTGTCCTTCAAAAACAGAGACTGTACTTTGCTTTCATGATTATTACATATTAACTATCAATTAGGAAATATTCTGAAATGATTTCAAATATTTAATACTGAGTAAAAAAGAATCTTACAAAGCAATATGATTCAAAAATATATTTCTAATATTAGGCTTATTGATATATTTTACTAAATAAGTAGAAAGAGGAAATGTCATTTATTGGAAGTTTTGAAATTAATTTTCATCATATCTAAGAAGTTTCAAAATTGCAAATCTTTTAGTTATTTTTCTGAGGCTGTTGGTTTCATTTAAGAGTCACAGGGAGCCAGTGTCTACTCAGGGCACAAGGCAGAAACCAATCTTAGATTAGATCCTTTCCAGCTACTTATGGAGAGTCGTGAGAGAATAGCCAATTAGAGACCGGATGATTAGTGGACAGAATAACTAGGCTGTAGTGGGAATTTAGCCTGGACATTGGAATACACTCTACTGTTTATAAAGGATCCCCAAAGATCTTATATGACCACAGAGAGTCAGGACCTCAGTTTGGCCTCTTCTTTCAGTGAGTGAGATATAGCCACAAATCATGATCCACCTAAAGGATCAAATAATTGGCAATGTCATAAGTTATGGGAGGATTGGTGGGACTGTCATACTGTGTTTCTAAGGTTACACTCAAATGTAGCAGTTGAAAGGGTAGTTTTGATTAGCGTCCCATTCAACAAGGCAGGCTTACTAAAAGAGTAATTGGATTTCAAAAGAAAAACTCATCAATAACCATCCATGTACTCATTTTTATTGTATTTAAAGTCATTTGTGTGTGTTATATCAAAATGGCAACATTAATTTAAAGAAGGTTTTCTCTTGAAAGGTATAAATTCAGCAAAAGTTATGCAGACTAATATTTTTATTATGTTACTACATCAAGATACATCGCTATGTTTACTACTAGCCATATCCTGCACAATTTTGAACTTATAAATCATATTTTCTGCATCTCATGTGTAGAAGTTCTCAAGATTGCCTTCAACACACTGTGACCCTAGCCAAGATTAAATATGTCAAACATGGATGAAGGAATTACTAACAAATGAAGAGTCAGATAACCAAGCCCCTTTTAGTAAATTGAGTCAGAAAATTATTTAAAAAGAAAAAAAAATACAATACATTGAAAGAATGTCCTTCTGCTTTCTAGACTTCACTAGATCATGTGTCATTTATGCTGTCTGGCTTTATCTATTCATGTACATATGCTTTGTGAGCATCTTTCATTCTCTTTTGTGTGGAAAAAAACCATCTATTATATTCTTATCCAGGATTCAATGTAGTTAATAGATTGTGGATATACTGCAATAAATTAGTAATGCAGTGAACTAAATTAATAATCAACGCAACAAATGGAAATCAGAGTCTTAAGGTGTTGAGGTTATCTTAAGAGACAGTGAAAAAAATCATGGAATTAATAAATAAAAAATATGTTTTATTCAATGAAATATTTATCACATTTATCTACCCTGGTGCATCTGGATTTAATTCTATGAGGCTAAACAAGATATAATTAAAATTTAGATAAAAGTGTTAAATATAAAACATTCACCCTGCATATTTTATAGTTAGTATCATTCCAAAAAATTGAAGCTGCTATACATTTTAATGATTTTCATAACATATCAAAGGCATGAAACACATTGAAATTGACTTGTATTTAGATAAGAATTAATAATTTGGTGAATTCTGTCATTTTCACCTAAATCAGGGCTACAAATATATTCTCACATAAATGATTTAGATAAATTTCTATTATGTTAGCTAGTTTACAGATAATGCATATATAAGTGGAATAATATTCATCTAGGAAACAGAAAAGAATAATGTAATTACATAACTAGTTTTTTCTGTGTATACATTCACATGGATTCAAGGAAGCAATTACATTAATTCATGCCAACATAAGGTCCAAAGCAGGACTAATAACATCTAGTATTGTTTTTTATGTTAGTTTTAACCTACGCTAAATTGGTACAGATGGAGCTGAAAAGTTATTCCTTCTAGATTTTTTAAAGAAAATTTTAATTTAAATATGTTTAGAGTTATAAATTTGGAATAAAATTACACATATTCGATTAGTGTTTTAAATTGTTATATTAAAAGATAAAATTTTTTGACAGCATGTCCATCCATCATCCATTTATAAACTTTTATATAATATGAACACTAAGATGTTTTATTTTATCTTGTAGCATGCAACTAAAATCAAAGTCTGCAATCTTGTTCTTTTTTTATGGACCAATTCATGTACACCAAGATATATACAATAGGTCTGCTAGTAATTTTACATCTTAAAAATGAAAGGCCAAGAAGTCTCTTGGCTAGATATTCAGCTTCATGTTTGACTGTCTGTTTTATCAGTCATGTCATTTATTTTGCGCTAGACAAACACCTATTTGTCCTCCTTTCACCATCAAAACCACAAATCCAAAAATGTTGCATTGATATAGAACAGGGTCTTCAACTAAAATCTATCGAGGTCCAGTCAGAGAAAATTTCTAAGCAAAGGTCCGGTCCGCTGAAGATCATGTTGTCTAACTATTTAGTATCATGTCTATTTAAGTAGCCTAGTAGTTGTATCAACATCTGCAATGTAATTATACTAGACTTTCAAATCAAATTAGTTTAGTACAATTCATAATCCTTTTGACAATATTTATTTTCAAACACAGAACTGAACATTTATGTATGACTGCAAATATGTACTTTTTTGTTCTGTCAGTGTATAATTTCTTCTTTAATTTAATAAACAAAAGTAGGGCTGCACTTCAAAATAAGAATAATAATAATTCAGATTTGAGTGGGTATGTTGTTCAAAATCTTTATGCTTCGCTCATAATGTTTCACATTGGCACTTTTACAAGTGCCACAGTTTCGAACATATGAGACACACGGTTTAGTGTTTCCAGTGGGAAGTATGAACAGAAATGAGTTTGTCCATTCTGGATTAAATACCTATTTTCAGCTGTCCACTTTCCTTCTTTAGAGAGCGCCATTTGTTCGTGATGTTTCTGTCCCTTCGCGTGTCACTGTCTCTTCTTTATCAGCACAGTCTCACAGTATCTCTAGTAGTCTTTATTTTTATCGCTACATTTCTTTCGAACGTTTCGGTTCCTGACCTTGCTCTCTAACACACGCTTCACTATCTTTCTTCTTCGACCGTATCTCTGAAAATCCCTCCTCTGTTTGCGTACATGGATTCGTAAAACAACGCTTCACCGACTAGAATCGCAGACTTGATTGGATGAGAGGTATCACGGAAATGGCTTAGCTGGTATACTGTGTATTTCCTCACCATTACCATAAAGATTACAAAGCTGCGCGGTAAAAATAAAGCGCCCCATCATGTTTTAAATGATAACCTTTTGTTTTGGCTGTAAGTCAAGGTCCAGATGAGACAAGCTTTGCGGTCCGGATGCGGACCGAGGTCCGCCTGTTAGTGACCTCTGATATAGAAAATGCAAAAAACAAACAACAAAAAAAAAAAAAACCAATGATTCTTAAATTTACTTCATTGCAGATAGTATGAACTCCAAGATATTTAATATTTTGTCTGGTCAACTTCTGTTAATTTGTAATATACATCCATTTCTGCATTTCAGGTTCCTGCAACACCTCCCAAAAAGTTGGGAGGGTAAAGCATTCACTACTTTGTAATGTTGCCATTCCTTCTCAAAACACTTTTGTGACATTTTGGCTAAAAGATACCAAGTGATGAAGTGTTTCAAGTATTATTTTGTTCCATTCTTCCTGCAAACAGTACAGGTCATTGTTGTCGATTTTTCATTTCAAAATTGTCACACATTTTCTGTTTGGGAAAGGTCAGGATTGTAGGCAGGCAGTCCAGTACCCATACCCTTTCCTCCACAGCCATGGCTTTGTAATGTATGCAGAATATGGTTTTGCATTGTCTTCTTGAAAAATGCATGGCCATCCCCGGAAACAATGTAATCTTGAAGGCAGCATATGTTGTTCTACAATCTCAATGTATTTTTTTCCATTAATACTGCCATCACACTTGTTACTGATGACATTCTGGAAGGTTCTTTTAGTCTTTGGTCTGGAGCAGTGTCCATTTATTCCAAAAAAAAAAATACTGATTCGTCTGGCCACAATTCAGATTTCCACTGTGTAATGTTCCATCCCCAGATGCCTTCAAGTCCAGAGAACTCAGCTGCTTCTGGACATTGCACAGTAAGGTTTTAAGTGGCATTAATGTGGCATTTGAGAATGTGACTCAATTTTGAACTGATTGACAAATGTTTGCCAAAGTGATCCCTTTCATGGTGGTTATATCAGCTATTGATGATTAACGGTTCTTGGTGCAGTGTTGTCTGTGGGATCTGAGATCTTAGGTGTTCAGCTTATCAATCAATCAATCAACATTTATTTATATAGCAATATTCATACAAAAATGTAGCTCAAAGTGCTTTACAAATGAATAGAAAAATAGAAGACACAATAAAAAATAAACATAAGTCAACATTAATTAACATAGAATAAGTAAGGTCAGGGTGGACAGAAAAAACAAAAAAAACTCCAAAAGCTGGAGAAAAAAAAATCTGTAGGGGTTCCAGACCATCCGAGACCACCCAGTCCCCTCTGGGCAATCTACCTAAGATAGGTCAAACAGTCCTCTTTGTATTTAGGGTTCTCATGGAAGGACTTGATGATGATGGTCACGAGACTTCGGCTTTTAGTCCATCAATGTTGGAGCATCATGATGCTTTTGGTAGGTGGGTGGCGGGGCCCCCACCACAAAAAAACGGGAAAAAGAAACAGAAGAGAGTTGGGGTCAGTACAGATTTTAGAGCCACTATGAATAGATTATATGAATTGAACAACAGAGTATCGGTTTTAAAGGTTAAAGGAAGTTGGGAAAGGCCATGTTAAAGTAATGTTTTTCAGCAGTGTTTTAATGTCTATTGGTATTTGCCTCAATTCAATTGGGCAGGCTTTTTTCCCAGATTTTAGGTGCATAGCAGCAAAAGGGCCCGCTCACCACTTTTTTAAGCTTAGCTTTTGGAATTATAAGGAGACACTCATTTGAAGATCTAAAGTTACGATTTGGAATATAAGGTGTCAGGCATTCGATGGAGCGCAATTATTTAAGGCTTTATAAACCATAAGCGGGATTTTAAAGTCAATCCTGAATGACACGGTAACCAGTGTAGTGACATCAAACTGGGAATATGTTGATTCCTTTTCCTAGTTAGGATTCTAGCAGCTGCATTCTGCACTCGTTGCAAGTGATTGATGTCTTTTGGGTAGTCCTGGGAGGAGTTTCTACAGTAATCTAGTCGACTGAAAACAAAAGCTGAATTTAAATTTTTAGCATCTCAATGATATAAGAGGTCTAACTTTTGCTATGTTTCTTAATGAAAAAATGCTATCCTAGTGGTCTGATGAATATGCGATTTAAAATTCAGATTACAGTCAACATTACCCCTAAGTTTTTTACTTCCGCTTAACTTCTAATCTAGTGATCAAGTTTATTTCTGATAACCTCATTCAATCATTATTGCCAATTACTAAGATTTCAGTTTTCTCTTTATTTAGTTTGAGAAAAATTTCTATTCATCCATTCAGACTTGCTCTACCTATGCACTAAATACTGTCTGCAATGAAATAAAAGTCAAAAATTTAAGAATCATTGTGTTTTTTTTTTTGTTTTTTCCCAAACCCCCACAACTTTTTTTTGATTTTTGGGATTGTGATTTTTTTTTTTTTCATTGGTTCATGTTTTTAAAAAAATAAATATTTAATTGGTTTAAGGCATCGGGCATACACAGAGTCAATCGACTGATTAGCAAAAATTTCACTATTTAAACCCTTCCATACGGTTAACTAAATTTTGGACAAAAAAATTTTTTCTAATTTTGGTTCTGTAATTACCAAACTAAATAAATAAAAACAACTCCGATGGTTTTGAACAAAAGATTGCAAAAATGGGGAAAAAAGGATTTTTTAACAATCCCTTCATTTGGGGTCGTAAGGACAATTGCTTAATATTTCTGTAGGAGATAAAGTATGTTTATGTCATTATAAATTTAACAGATAAAAGGCCTGGAGTTGATTTGAGGTGTGGGTTTTTTGGCCGGAAAATTTTTGGTGAAGACAAACATAAAAAGGGAGCTCTCCATGCAGGTGAAAGAAACCATCCTTAGGCCGCAAACAAAAAAAACATCGAGAAAATTTTACAATATTACGGTGGACAATCTAAAGTTTGGACATCCAGAAAAAAAGCAAGCACTTTTACCAGCAAGAAAAAAACCTTGGACATCCGAGAAGATAAAGTGGTGGAGATTGAATCTTTCCATGGTGAAGAAACCCTTTACAACACCCAAACCCAAAGGAACAACACCCCCAGGGGGGGAGGTGTATCAATTTCCCAAACTTCAAAAGAAAACCATGAAAGTAAAACAGAGGGTACTGCAAGTAAACCACCAAGCCTCAAAAATAGAAAAAGGGTGACTTTGCTAAAAAAATCTAAAAAGCCAGCACAGTTCTGGAAAAAAATTCTTGGGCAGATGAAACCAAGATCAACCTCTACCAGAATGATGGCTAGAAAAAAGTATGGAGAAGGCATGGAACAGCCCATTTTTCCAAAAGCATACCACATCATCTGTAAATATATATATATATATATATATATATATATATATATATATATATATATATATTTATATTGCATAGTTTTACTGTCAACAATGGAAAGAATATGTGACACGGTTTCGCCTTTTATGTTATAGCCATCGGCGGTGGTTCGCTTTATTTGACAGCATGTAGATAGGGTAATTACATTCATGGCATTCGTAGTCTGAATCACAATCTGATTGTATGGGTGCATGTAGGATGATCAGTGTGTTAGAAGAAAAGAGATCTCAGACTGGCACGCTCTGTATGTCAATCAAGTGGCAAATGCCATAGGGAGGATATATGATAGGCTAACATTTAAAAATTTTTTTTTGAATGCAACGAATCTACCTGATCGATACTGATACACTTGTTCTAAACAATGTCCGCGCTTGCCATTGCTCTGAAACACCACCATTCCAGCTTTTACTGATGCATCCAGTTTCTTGTCATCATTCTGTGAAGGCAACTTTCTTGGCACAGATAATGCGGATGCAACAGACTGATGCATTCAATTTTGTTGCTGTTCAAAGCTGTTGTCTGACAGACGCCAATGAAGTCTGCCTAGTCCCGCATTCGGGAGCTGCAGAGTGCAGACTCTTCCAGTCCACTGTACTCAGTCTTAGTTGAGCCGGAGACTGACGACTGCTGCTGGTTGACTGAATTAATCTACAACACACTACACTGTGGCCCAAAAAGCCATTAATTATTTTCAGCTAACTCTGTTATTTCTTGATCAATTTTACACTTTTACACACTATATATGCGAGCTTGGCTGTTCCGGTTTCCGGAATTACAGCAGTTCGTTCGGAATGCGGAATTAACATGTCCTGAATAGATTCCTACTATCAGCTTATCTCCAAAAGGGAGCAATACAGCAGCAGCTACTGCTAAGGAAAGGGAGATGTGGAGGAATGTCACAAACTAAATGCATAAAACAGTTAATCAATGAAATTTTGTGTAGTAAATTATGGCATTATGCAAAATAGACCCTGACTTATATTACCTTATTTGAAACGTTATATGCCCTCAACTAAGCTTTGGGATTCTATTTTGCACAATTAATTACATTAAAAAGTGCTCATGGAGTTGTTCTAGTTGAGAAGGTTGAACATTATCCCACCTTTATTTTCCCCCCTATATTTTAATACATGCTAAAACAGACAAAGATTTAATTACTTTTAATTATTTTTTTGTACAAATTTGTTGCCAAAGTGGTAACTTTCCCTATTTAAATTTGCAACCACAAATGGAATGAAATGGAAATTTAAATGGAAAACAGGAAACACTGATATTTGTATGGAGTATTTGATATACTGTACATACTGGAGTTTCTTTTGCACCTGCACACTGATACTGTGAAAAGATTTCCGTTGGTGTTGTAATGATATCAGGATATTCATGTTACCATCTGCGTGTTTGGCTAAGCATTGAAGTATACATAATAACCAAGATACATATTTAACACGTCTTTAGTGTGTGTTACAGTAGTTTTTATACAAATCTCATAGATTAAAAATGACAATGCAAACACATTACAACAATCATGTAATAATGACCAGGTGACAGTTTCACAATCTAGTTGTTCCTTTCATTCATGCTGTGCCGTGATAAAGACATTGGGAAATTTTGTAGCATTTGTTCATTTAGCGGAGACTATTATCCAAAGCAGGGGTGAAATATATTTGAGTAACTATCTGTTGGGATAAGCACAGCTACATATGCCACACACAAGCAACTAAAATAAGTAAAAATGAAGGGTAAATGGGGACTAACTGAGTAGTCAGAAGTGCTGTAGAAACACAAAGCAATTACAAATGAGCTACAATATAATACAAGTAATATCAATTGCTTATTCCATTCAGAACCCGAATCAAAATTCCTATGCATTAATTAGGCTATTGGAACAGGAAAGGTTTCAGAGGGTGTTTCTTTAAAAGGTGAGGAGTTGGGCAGTTTGTTCCCAACAAAGTCTGTTATCATTTATTATTACCTAAACCACAGTTGTTCATATTATTACAAACCTCACTTGTGGAATTCCCCTCTCATGGTGGTTTATTTTTTCTGTCTCAGTACATCTACATGATTTGCTTTTAATAGCAGCTCAAATCCACTGTATTTTACACAGAACATGGCATGCTTTATAAGGTTTACTTAGATATATTAAAGTCTTGGATGTAATTTTACATCCATGCAGACACTCTCTGAGAATACAAGAATGTCTGTCGGGGTTTGGATTACTTTTCTCTGGCGTATTTGGTGAAGTAGTTGGGCTTCTGTATTAATTGTTCGCTCAGGAAAGGGAACAACATTTTCAACATTTCATCATTTTGTTCTGCTATTAAATAGTGCAGCTGGGTTCAGCATTTTGAAAGGACATATATTAAAGGGTGCAAAGTTATAATCCTTCACATTAAACTTGTTCTTTTTTTAGGTTGTTTCAGGACATTGGTTACCCAGTAGCAGAGCTGGATTACTCAAATCTTTCTTTCTGATTAACAAATTATCTGCATCTTTGGCCCCATTGGTCCTGTAATTCTGTTCCAGAAACACTAGGTTTGGCAACATCTGGGGTTTCTGTAATGGGATTAGCCTGATTTATTTTAGTCAGATTCCCTACTAATCCTTCCCTCTGGAACAAACTCCAGGTCTTCATAGTTTATTAGTATTAGAAGATACATTGACTGCAGGAGGAGGGTGTTGTCGTGGTCTTTCTACTCTTCTTTGTGAGAACTGAGTTGGATATTGATTACAGAATTAGTTTTATGATAAGCAGTAAAGAAACAGTTACCTAGCCACATAGTCCTACTCATCATCATAAGGGTTTTATTTCTTTCATTATAGATGAATGGAAATTGATTAAATATTATACAATGACAAGACAAATTTGGTTGTATATTAAATAATTCAATTTAAATAAGACTAGCAATGGCTCAGATTTTTGGTCTGATCAAATAAAAAACAGTTACATTTAACTACTGCTTTACTAGTTTTTACTTTATTTTTTATTTTTTATTTTTTCTCCCGCTGTCTGAGTTTTTGTTTTTCTGTCCCCCTGGCCATTGAACCTTACTCTTATTCGATGTTAATTAATGTTGATTTATTTTGTTATATAATTGTGTCTTTCATTTTCTGTTCTTTAATATGTAAAGCACTTTGAGCTACTGTTTGTATGAAAATGTGCTATATAAATAAATGTTGTTGTTGTTGTAGTTACCAGATGCACTAACAGGATGCATTTCTTTTTTGCCTATTGGAATTACACATGACTTGATATGTTCAGAGAATGCAATAATTTGAATATACTGTATAAGAAGGTGATCATGAGGTTAAATATTTCTACTTAATAAGTGAGAGGGAAATAAGCATTACAGACCTTTCTAACTAAACTACTGACAAATGTACATTTTAAATTACTTGTTTATTCTT
The DNA here is from genome assembly GCF_016835505.1 of Polypterus senegalus. NCBI lineage: Eukaryota > Metazoa > Chordata > Cladistia > Polypteriformes > Polypteridae > Polypterus > Polypterus senegalus. The sequence goes on along the minus strand of NW_024380508.1, from coordinate 18,808 downwards.
TATGGTTAACTTTTTTAAAAGATGGTCGTAAGGAACTGCCAATCTTAAGCAGATGCTGCAGTATACAGTATTTATAAATAACTAGGTGACAATCCAGAGAGAGACGATTTGTATTTGTAATGTTATTTTCTAACCTGATTAATTCAAACCATGGTTGCAGGGGGGGTTGGAGCCATCCCAGCTAGCATAGGGCACAAGGCAGGAACAAACTCTTCACAGGCGAATTCAAGCAGGCACACACACACACCAAACAAACACTAGGATAGTATAACATCATCGGCTCATCTAACCTGCATGTCTTTAGACGTGCATGGAGGCTGGAGTACCCCAAAAAAAACACACACAAACATGGGGAGAACTGTAAGAACTGCTAATGATGCACCAACGTCAACCCACAATATGTATTTGCAAAACAGCCAAAAAATATTTCCTGAGAATACATTTTTAAAAAGCCATATTTTTATGCCTTCATTGTTCAGATACTTTTAGACAATAAAGTGAATTATTTTAGTTAATTATAATCTCATTTTTTAATACTTTTCTGGCATCTTTTAAATTTATTTTCCATACACTGTGTTTCACTGTAACTTTTTTATTTTACACATAAACCATATGTAAATTATACTTACGGGTTTCATTTCTTAATAAAACTATATTTAAAATTCAGAGGTTAAGTGAGAGAAATTAGTCACAAATCACTATAAGCCAGTCATCATTTCTCAGTCTTAAAAAGAGCAGTCAGTCTCCAACCCTAGATTTGGGTAATAAAAGAACAAGAATGAAATAAGAACAAATTTTATTTTCTGTAAAAATCAAAAGCTGCTTCCATTACTGTTTGACAAATTTTGCAGTGATACGTTTCACAGAGGTCAGTGTGAGATCTTGAGAAAATCAATAGAATTCATTTAAAGCCTTTATTCCTCTACAAAGAATCCTTTTCGAAATGACAGAAGCTAAGGCTGGCTCTATTGGGGAAATACCCTAGTGAAAGCCAACATTGACACAAAAGCTGTTAGCCTACTGCTCTTTAAATTGAATTTTTTTTTTGATTCTAGTGGAAATTAATTTGCTTCCTCTCATACAGTATTACTGAACAACAAATTTCTTCAAAGGTCATTCAAATGCATTAAAACTGTACATTTAAGTTTCAAATAAAACCCTTTTAAATATACATCATTTACATGGTCTTTCTTATGTAATATTTATAAGCCTTCCAAAGATAAGCTGCTGTGCCTTCAATTCTTTTTATTTACAGTGTTTGCCTTTTGTAACAATAAGGCAATATTATGTCAGTTGAAGCAGAATAAAAGCTATGTGAACATTTTTTAATGTATTTTGGTCATTTTGTGACCTGTTATATTGTATTTATACCATATATCCTATCGAACCCCACCTTATAACAGGATCATGACTTGACTATATTCTGGTCTGTCCTAAGAAACTTATGGACAAATATGATACACTCAGTCAAACAGGCCAAATTAACCAGTCAAACCAATTGACGCTTTTTGGACTAAAGGTCAAATTAACCTCAACACAGAGAGAATATACAAACTCTGTAGAGAAGGAACTACAGCAATAAACCTTAAATGACAGGAACACTGTCTGCATGTTTGACCATGAGTCTTTTAACATAAATTACTAAAACCTTTGCATATAAAATATTATGGATTTTTTTTTACCAATTCTTCTTCTCGATTTTGTTTTAAGTTTAAAATCATGTCACATATTTTAATTGGCCTGAGGTCTGTATTCTGATTGGGACTAATTTGTTTTATTTGAAGCCATTCCACTATTACTTTGGGCAGGTGGAAAAAATGTATTGCCTACTAGTTTATGGTGTGTTCTGTGCAATAAGAAAGTAATAATACTAAAGACAAGAAAATTTTGGGTTCATTCCAATGACCGATGAAAGGTATGTTTTCAAATTTCAAATGTATTATAGATTATGTCAAAACCAAGACAAATTTACTTTTTTCGTATGTGTTTTAGTTCTGACCCTATCATGTTTGGTTTTTAGTTTGATTTATGTTTGTATATATTTGTATATTTGGCTATTGGCCAAGTTTTGAATTTTTGACATTGGAATATTGAGACATTATCACCTGGTTGAAAAATCATGGTTCTTGCTGATTCATGTTATCGTAAGAGCAAGGGTTTGCATACAAAGCTTGAGTCTGAGTGTCAACAATGAAGACAGTTGATGCACATGGAATGGTGTGTGTTTTCAGGTATACAATCAGCTGATTGATATGACTTGATCCATGTTTATGGGACACAGGTTAACTTAAAATTGTAGCACTTCAGATGCATCTTGTCTTGAATGTAGGGTACCCAACTGCTACTGAGAGTTTTAGCTGGGTAACGCTGTTTGTTACAAGTCTAGGAAGTCCTGGAATGGTTTCAGTAATAGAAAGTGATGTTATCCCCACTCAACCTGTCTCAGTCTAGTCAGGGGGTTCAGGTAGACATCCATCTCTGTCATGGTTTTATGGCTAAGTCATGAACAAGGTTTTAAGAGCATATTAAGGTGATCTAAGTGGGAGAAATCTTAATTTCAAACAGTTTAACCAGAATCATAGAACAAAGGCATGTTAGGCCTTAGAAAACTAAAGGCACTGAAACAATAAATGTCTAAATGAAAAAAAATGTCTCGACAATTTATAATCATATATCAATTTACACCTTAATAAACAACAGTATATGTGTTTGCCTGTTGCGCTTTATAAGGTGAGACAGCACTACCTACCAGAAACACACATCACAGCAATGCCACACCTCAACTGTACTGGCAACATTTCCTTATTCTTGGGCATAAAATGAAACAAGCTAATAAAAAATTAGTACTAGTAGTATTAAATAAGTAGTATTTCAGAGGGTGTAATAAAACAATCTGTTCCAACTCTGCTTTAAGAAAGAAAGAAAAACTTTAAGTAATCAAAAGAAGTTAGACACTTTTGCAAATTGTTTGCTTCAACTTGTAAGCTAAATTTACTTTAACTGCTAGAGATAATCTGCAGATTGTAATCTGTTAGTTAGTTACTGTACAAGGCCCATTTGTATATTTCAAAATTTCCCTTTTTCAGTTTTCAAACCTAAACCTTAAATGTAAATCTCTGGCAGTGTATTGATTACATTTTCACCATTTTAGGTCATTCATTGCATTTCAGCTGAATAAATGTGAAGAAAAACTGAGGTGACCAGTAGTGTTTAGTGTCACATGTGCATCAGACGCCACCTTCTGACTGATCAAGGTAAACACTACCACCATGGGACAAGAGGGGTGCAATCACCAACCTCCTTGTCTCATCATCTATCCACAGCTCTTAGAAAACGCCTAATGAGGTCAACTGAATATGCTGGTCCCAGTCCAAGAGCTATAAAAGCATAAACCTAAATGTTACTGTGACAATTTTCAACCAAAAATTTTGGAGTGTAATAAAGAGGTCATTCATTGTACCTATTGTATGTATTATTAGCTATTGTGAATAAATTCAAGGACTGCAGTTTATGGAGAAAAAAATATTTAATTTTATTTGTATTTATGTGTCACTGCTCTAGTCAGTAAATGTTTTGTCTCTACTGTCATTCACCTTTTGTTATTGAAAGGCCGGACAGCTAAATTTAGTTAAAAAAAGAATTTGAAATACTTACAGTGAACCAAAATGTTGTGCAGTGCATAGGTGTGTACTACAAAAAGTGGATGACTAGATTCCATAAAATAATATAATGGAAAAGTACTTTAAACATCATTGTTAATCAACAAGAAAAGCGATATGCATATTTATTCTAATTGAAGATCAAGGTTAAAGTATATGTCAATATCCTACAGTTAACTTGCTTGAGAAACATTGTGGTATTGTAAAAAATATTGTTAGTTAAAGATGCAGAATAAAAGTATCACTTCCAGTTGTGAATAGGCATGCATGATACTTGAATCAGTCTCATTTACCTCAAAGCACACTAGCCACTACCAAAGCAATTTGTTATCAGAGTGTTACAATACACAAGAGAATTTAATTTAAAAGTTAAATTACATGCCATTTGTATGTAACGTATGCTCTAGAGACACAGTTGGTAGAGAGTACTTGACACAAAATTGATCATGCTTTTTTTAAAAGTTAAAGCTATTTGAAAATATGAGACTGGGCAACATTTGTGATCTGGGGTAAGTTTAGTTAGACATGTAGGCATTGTCTATCAACATAAAACTTAAAAAATATATTTTACTGCCATTAACCTAAATGATATTTGTAAATGTGAACAAGTGAATATTACCAGTTAGCTCTCAATTTATTACCCTTTTTGTTGCCCTGTCTTGTTGCCTTTATTCACCAAAATGTTTGTTTGTTTGTTTAACACCTGCAGGGTTTATATTTTTTGCCAATACGTTGTTGCCTTGACCAGGAAATTACATTATAGTTATAAATTGCATTAAGATTACTCATTTCGAAATAACTTTAATATACTGTTGCTTTTCTCTGACTACAGAGCAGAAACAAATGCAGTCACAGCTGAGGATCACTGCTTTACTTATGTCAGTGGAAGTCCCTGGAGATACTTTCACTATTGACCCTGTTTAACCTCTGAATGGTCTTGATTTTTTAACTCTGCTTCTATGCAGGAGTGCTGTGCTATACAGAAAGTCAAACTGGCATTGTAAGTCAAAAATTCAACCAGTGTACTACAACTGCAGCTTTGTGGTTATATGCTTGTTAAAAAGCCACAGTATATCACAAATGAAGATAATTCAACCATTTATGAAGGGACAAAATTGTCTGTGTTATGATCCTGACATCATGCAGCTATTTGAAATTATATTCACTAGCTTTAAATGAAAAGCACAGTTAACTTAAGGTGTTTGCTACACAATTATGCAGACCCAGATCGTGGACTTTGATTTATGCTGGGACTATTCCAGTTCGCACAAAGACGCATTCTTTATTTAGTCAGTTTGCACACTTCGATGGTCCGGATTTATCAGGTGATTTTCTTGTAATAAACTTAATAAGTTATAGTAATGAAAATTGCATAATTAGAACTGGACCACCTTATCTTACACATTTGGAGGGACTCAAGCAGTCATGTATATTAGTGGAGGAAAAAATTCCAAAGAAATTTGCTAACCAAAATCAAAACTTACAGACATGGATAATTATTCTAGAATAATATGCATTATCAATATTTTAAGAGTATGGGAAATATTATTCTGCTGCATTCATTATCTATTTTTTACTAAAATACAGTTTTGGAAATGCAGAGATTGACAGTATGTGAACTACCAAGAAAACTGTAGGAACTGAGTGGAAAATGCTTTACTATGAGACCTCTTCAGTACTGACACAGAGAGAAGACATTTTATTGTGTAGAACACTCTTGTATGGAGGTCACCGGGTGTTTTGTTCCTAACATTATAACTTACAAATCACAAAAAATGTATTCTTAAATGACATTAAGTCATGACTACAGAACAAATTAATTAATATCTTCATTATGCGTGCAGTGAGCAATGAAAATCTCTCATTTAACCCAAATAAAACAGCCAAGTACTTCTACAAAGTCTGACTTAAAATAGAAGTTTGATATAGGAAATGAATGAACAGTTAAGTACAGTGTATTTCCAGTGAATCAGGCTGTTACTAGTTTCCTTAATAGTAATTTTAACAGTTAAACAAGCTTATCAATTATTTAAAACTAGTAAATAACACGCTTCGATCGGAGAAGTAGTGTGTTAAAGAGCAATGAAAAGAAAAGAAATATTTTGAAAATAAGTAACATGATTGTCAATGTAATTGTTTTGTCACTGTTGATGAGTGATGAGTGTTGTTGTCATATATATATATATATATATATATATATATATATATATATATTTACACACACACATAAACATATATATACATATCTATACATACACACATACATACATACACACACATATATACACACAAATACATATATATATATATACATACACACACACACATATATAAATATATATATCATATACATACATATCTACATATATACACACACAGCTATTTCATGTATCAGGCAACACGCTGCTTGTTAAAACGGATAACTCCCGCTCTTACGCAAGTCTGCGGGATATTATGAACTATCAGTATTTGTTCAGTTCTATTTAAATTTTAAATAGAACAATTTTTATTTAGTCGACAGAAATATCTTTGGTAGGAATGGTAAAAACAGACAGGAATATTATTCCTGAGTAAATCAACTCAAACCTTAAACAACTTATAATATTTTGCTCTCCATAAAAATATATCCTGTCTAAATTATACAAGTTAGAAATAAAGTAAATGTTAAAAGAACAAACATTCAAATTTCTTTACTCTTATGTAATTTTATATAAAAATAAACTTAGATTTTAAATATCCCAAAGATTTTGCTCTCCATAAAAATATATCCTAGAAAATTATACAAATTCAAATATGAACATGCTGCATAACAAAACCTGGAAATATAAATAAAATGTGTTCCTTTCAGCAATAACAAATCAAATCATTCAGTTGTTGCTCATATGTCATTTTAGAGCTGGACGCCTGGCATCTTTTTTTGGCCACAGGTTCGTTTCTGTTTGCTGTGAGGTTCTGTGTTGTGGAGATTCTCAGGATGGATTGCAGGTGCTCATCAGTGAGGCGACTCCTGTGTGCTGTTTTGTTAGTCTTTATCACTGAGAAGAGCTTCTCACACAGATATGTGGTACCAAACATGCAAGGTTCGAGCGCATGTAGACGGACTTTTTGTTCTTCAAAGTCACCAAAGCGCCGTGCAAACTCAGTGCGCTCAGTTTATCGTAGCAAAGTGCGATTTGGGAACACCGGTGACGACTTGGTTTAATATTACTTGGCAACAGGGAAAGTGGGGCAAGTTGCACTGGTGCATTTGTGTCTCCCATAAAGCAGCTTCACTCTGAAATCACTTTGTGATTGTGCCGGGTTAAACGTCCGCTGAAGTGTCAGATTCTTATTTCATTCTTCTGCTTTCTGTATCTTCAGTTGCATTCAGGTTACCCTGATGTTTTTGTCTCATAGTGCCGTCTTAGATTAAATTCTGTAATTACAGCCACATTAGCTCCACAAATGAGACAACGGGTTCAGTAAACATATACTCAGCCTCCCATCGGTTTTTAAAGGCTCTATTTTCAGAATCAACTTTTCTCTTCAGCATAGTGTGAGCTAGCTTCTAATAACTTGCAGCATCATAAGCTAGACTTGATTAACGCGTAAGTGTTCGCAAGGTAGCTGAAGCCCTGCATTATGGGATGTGGCCGCCCTTGAGTTTGACACATATGGACTAAATAGAACTTGAAAAGATATATTTTTTCAAATGTGATCAGCAAATTCAGATAGAGTTGCGCGCACCACAGCCTGCATGCCTCAATAAGTCATCCTCCCTCGCTCTTACTTTTTACCGCTCATCTAATGAATACACTGAGTATGGCTTTACAAAACAATCATTGATGGCAAATAAAGTATCCATTATTCGAGTAGTAGATCGGGATATATATACATATATATATACCCTGGTATCATGCAGACGTAGTGTGTTAAAGAAGCTATGAAAAAGAAAAGGGAACATTTTAAAAACAACGTAACATGACTGTCAATATACAGTATTTGTTTTGTGAGTGCTTACTGAGAAGTTGCTGTCATCAAGGATTTGATTATCATTATTTCTTTCAATCAGGCTCGTTGTTGTAGGATGTGTTGTGTTCAGTTACATACCGTGTTTGTCAATCGCTGTCAAGATGACAGGTTTCATTCATCGATTCGTTTCTTACTGCATCAATAAACAGCCTCTTCTTCTTTATCTGAGACCTGACACACTGCATGCACGGGTTTTTTTACACTGTCTTCCTTTAGCGGGACATTGACTTTTTCCACCGTGTGCTTTGTTTCCGCAGTAGCTGGATTTATGAATATGCTTGTATGTATCAGAGCGCTTCATTTTTTGCTGCCTTTTCAATTGTGTAATTCGCTTTTGTTCAGCTCTTTGAACTGTTGCTTTTTATTTGTGCACTCGCGCCAGTTCACGGAGCGCTCGTGTACATGCATCGAAGGTTCCCTAGCGTGCTGGTGCCAATGTGCTGTCCATGGCTGTATTTAATGTTACCTTAGTCCTGGCACTTAAAACTTTCTCGCAGGTTTCGCTGAGTTTGTGCCAAACACCACCCTGCCCTATCTCATCTTCCTCTGCATAAGCACAGTCCTTCACCTGTGAATATTTAGTGGGAGTTTGCTATTGGAATGCCGCTGACGGACGGCCTTATATGGGCAGGCACTAAATTACAAACGCCAGCGGTAGCCTGTCTATGAACTTGATTTAAAGTGTAGGTTTACATCGGTTTTGTTTCGAAGTAGCAGAACTCATGAATATGGTTGTATATGTCATTCGCGCTTCATTGTTTCGCTGCCTTCTCAATTATATAATGCATTTTTTCTTCAGCTTTTGAGGTCTTCCTGGTTTTCTATGTACTGCGTGATTACGGGGAGGTGTGATGATGTCACACGAAACCTCTCATCGGTAGTTCAAGCTCATTCCATTACAGTAAATGGAGAAAACAGCTTCCCAGTTATGATCATTACGCGTAGAATTTCGAAATGAAACCTGCCCAATTTTTGAAGTAGGCTGTAAGGAATGCACCTGCCAAATTTCAGCCTTCCCCCCACACGGGAAGTTGGAGAATTAGTGATGAGTGAGTGAGTGAGTGAGTGAGGCTTTGCCTTTTATTAGTATAGATACAGAACAATTTTGCATAAATACAAAAGCAATTTAAAATAATTGCATATGAAATTAGCTCCTGTTGCACAACAAATTGTTCTTAGTTGGGTTTATTTTATATTGTACCTCTGAAATGAATATTTTCTGGATTGCCATATAATGAACCAGCACCTAACTTGAAAATCAAGAATACATAATATTTATGTATATTTACAAATGCTTTAACTAGTTCCCAGAGGCTGACAGAATAAAGTGTATCTTGGAAACCGAAGAAGTTTTAGAATAATCATTTACTCAGCAATTTCAGCTTCAATCCAGGAAGAGACTCAGTAAATTCAGATTTGGTCATAAATAATCAACTCTTACCAAGAAGCTAGTAAATATAAAAATGGGCCATGTGTTTCCTAGAAAGAGGAAAGTAGTAAAAGGCAGTAGAGGATAATGTTTAGTGAAGCAGAAGAGCAGGACTCTAGTAGGATATAAATTAACAATGGTGCTCAAGATGGTATATTGTTGCAGGTATTCCTTATGCACATAATATATTTCAACTACTTCTACTGCTAGAGGGCATACAGTATGAGATTGACAGAGAGCCTGAAGGATATTAACTCAAAACAAGTTGTCATAAAAGCATGTGTTCATGTAAAGCTCTTACTATTTGCCTTTGCATGTACTAGTGAGGGCATTATTATATATGTTGAAAACAGTACTCTTTATACAGAGCTAACTTTAAGCATATGCTGCATAACTAAAATGTCACAATAGAAGGCCTAAAGAGAAGAATCTTGAGTAAAGTAAAATTAAATCATTAGTGCTGATCATTGAAATTTGCCAAGATGTTTTCTGCAATTCACCAGTGACACTGTTCAGCCAAATATTTTCCTGTAAATTTGCCTTGGATCTAGCTTAGAATTTTTTTTTCCCAAACTCCCCATGATGCTTTGCGACAATAGCATAACATTACAGAGCTGTAGCAGCCATACACAGATATGACGTGCTTGCGATGTCAAAACCCATTCATCGCCAGCAATCCAAAAAAAAATTGCAGTATTTCCATTTGAGGGTACATTAACTGACTATAATGAGACTATTATGAATAGTGTCACTGAATATAACACTGATCCCTGTGCCCTGCAGCATAGTGCCATGTGGCTAATTTGCCTGCATAATTAGTCATGTACTGGAGCCAGATATAAAACAAGCCCTTAAGGAGCCTTCTTCCTCCCTGACAATACAGCACACGAGACCCTGTGAAACAAAAGCATTTCTATGTTCTTACTGGAAGAAAAAAGTGCAAAGCAATAAAAGCATTTTAGCTGCACCTGGTGGTGCGAGTTTAAACAATGGAATGAGCCAGTCCCACATGTGTGCCCTAATAGTGGAACTGTATGAGCACAATTATATCTATAATAATAAAGGCAAAGCCCTCACTCACTCACTGACTCACTGACTGACTCATCACTAATTCTCCAACTTCCCATGTAGGTAGAAAGCTGAAATTTGGCAGGCTTATTCCTTACAGCTTACTTACAAAAGTTAAGCAGGTTTCATTTCAAATTCTCGGAAACTTTAACGGTCATAACGGTCAAAACAACGCCCCCATGTTGAACTTTCTTATTTATGCCCCCATCTTCACTAAATTTTGGGTAGCGCCTTCCCTCGCCAACCGAAACCGATGTACTTACTTATTTTGATGGTATGACGCCACTGTCAGCCGCCATATTGAACTTTCCAACGCCCCCAAATTTTTCAAATTTCCCCGTAGTAGGTAGAAGGCTGACCCCATCTTCACGAAATTTGGTAGGTGGCTTCCTGCGCTAACCAAAAACCGATATGTGCATCTTATTTCGGTGGTATGATGCCACTGTCGGCCGCCATATTGAATTTTCCAAACGCCACTAACTCTCCAACTTCCCGGTGGTAGAAGGCTGAAATTTGCAGGCCATTCCTTACAGCTTACTTACAAGGTTAAGCAGGTTTCATTTTGAAATTCAAACGGTAACGGTCATAACGGTCAACAACGTCTGCCATATTGAACTTTCTTATTCATGGCCCCATCTTCACGAAATTTGGGAGGCGGTTCCCGCATGCTTAACCAAAACCAATGTACATACTTATTTCGGTGGTATGACACCACTGTCAAGCCACCATATTAAACTTTTCAACGCCACTAATTCTCCAACTTCCGTGGAGGTAGAAGGCTGAAATTTGTACTTATTTCGGGTATGATGCCACTGTCGGCCGCCAATGAACTTTTAACGGAAACCGATGTTCGTACTTATTTCGTTGCACGACACCAACGTCAGCCGCCATATTGAACTTTCCAACGCCACCTATCTCCAACTTCCCGGTAGGTAAAGGCTGAAATTTGGCAGGCTCATTCCCTTTCAGCTACTTCCCAAAGTTAGCAGGTTTCATTTAGAAATTCTATGCATAATGGTCATAACGGTCAACAACGCCTACCATGTTGAACTTTCTTATTTATGGCCCCATCTTCTCAAATTTGGTAGGCGGCTTCTGCACTAACCGAAACCAATGTACGTACTTATTTTGTGATATGATGCCACGTCAGCTGCCATATTGAACTTTTCAACAGTCTTTGTTACTTATGGGCCCATCTTCAAGAAATTTGGCTACTGGGTTCCAACGCTAACTGAATCCTACTTACATTACATATGTCCATAGCCTGCACTCGGGCAGCGAGGATGCGGGTCCCCGTCCCAACGCCCACACTGTTGGCTGGCTGCCTGCCATATAAGACTGTCCCGCCTCCGTCTACATTCCCTTCCTTGTTTCGCCACGGATTCCGCCTCCCTACTGATAACTACAGCCCAAATTTGTTTAATCCACGCTTCTCCGCTGTTTTATTGTTTGTTTATTACAATTATAGGTATTGTATAGGTATTTTACAATTACTTTACATTGCTCAGGTACCCATTTCCTTTATCATTCCAACCCCATTAACATGTCTATCGAGATGATCACTATCGATCAAAAGAACTGTCACTTATCGAGTGGTTTCCTGCCCGGAGATACCACCTACCTTTTCCATTCTCTTTGTTACATATTGCACGCCATATCAGGCTCACTCTTGATATCCGGAGGAATATTCTGTCTTATGTATTGAATGACTGTAACAGGTTCAAGGTGTGTACTGATTATGGTACAGGAGATAATTATACTACACAGGAGCACTATAAGAGTGAAATACTTAAGCCCTTCACCTATGGTTCTGCAGTGTGAGTTGATGGCTGCCACTGAATTGTTCGGTTGTCGCTTTCAAGTGTACAAATGGCCAAATAGTTTACACCTTTCGCAAACCGCCAATGCCTCTTAAACATCTTAGATTCATAGGTGACGATTTCGTAGTGGACACTTTGACGCTTTATGAATGTTTAAACCTCAAAAGCTGGATGTGATTTTATCAATGAAACCAGTTCTGTGCTTACAACGTTTGACAGATGCAAAAATGTCACTTCAACACAACAAATCCGGCAAATACTGTCAGAATTGAAACAAACCATGAAACTCAAACCGATTATGACAGCAGCAATCCAGCTGTGACATTTGAGACAAGATTACTGTTCACATGGCCAACTGTAGTTACATGCTCAAGAGTAAGCTCAGCGACAGCGGGTCATGTTACAACCGGAGGGCGAACTGACAACATGGTATACAAAGAGATCCACAAATAATTATTGGCATATTTTCCCTCAGTTTAAAAGGTTTAATTTTCTTCTTAATAAAATTTTAATGTAGTACTTCACGCAATGGCTGGTATTTTAAGTATATATATATATATATATATATATATATATATGTTTTATGTATTGCTTGTTTGTGAACATTTGTATTTTGTTTGTGGTTATTGTTCCATCTGTGTCTTTCTCTGTATGAGGCATGTTAGCACAGTGGTTAGCACTGCTGCCTCACAGCTCAAATCAAATGTTTGGGCACAATAATCAGTCCAGCATAGTTGACAAATGCCTTTCTAGACCACAGGGGCAATTAAACACCATTGTACCATTATAAGCCACACAAAACAAGTTCCTCATTCCCATCTCACGCCATTGCTTTCGGATTTCACCAAACTCACAGTGATGCAGCAATGCAGAGTTATTTTTATAATTAACTCATATCCGCATACAGACTAATCTTTATTATTATTAATAACTTTTGGATTTGGCATCTTCTCAACACTGTGGGCAAAAGGAGACAACAATGTTAGCAAAAGCACCTCTCTCACTTAATATGCTACCTCATATCACCGTGATTCGGATTAGCCCCAAGGTTATCCAATCTGACACAGTTTCAACCTTCCACTCCCCTCAGCAGACGAGCAATCGCAGCAGACACAATATTCTCCATAATGAGTAAACTATCTACTGACCATCCCAGTGCTTTTCATCAAATTTCTGGGACTTTAACCAAGTTTCACTTTCTTCCATCTACACCATTTTTTTATCAGTTTGTGTACTGCACAACAAGAGAAAAAGGAACGCGACTTTTATATACCAATGTTAAAGAGGGATATAACTCAGTTACTTTGTCACCAAGTAGCAATTGGACCATAATTTGGTACAGCTCATACCTGCATATAAACCCACCAGGACCGTGCTGGAATGGACAGCAGAGGGTGAGGAGGCTCATATGATTCCTTTGAAAGCACTGACTGGAATATCCTTTGTGAGTCACACGGCCAGGAAGGGTGGAACAGAATGAGGACTATCACTGTCAACAAGCAGGCTGTTAAAAATGTAGAGGATGGGAAAAAGAACAGAGCTAATGAACTGAACTAGTTCTTCAACAGGTTTGACGCATTCTTGTCAGAACAGCCCTCCACCAACACTAGCCTTTAGTGCAAGCTTTGTAGGTTCAAGAATCCCAACTGCCATCTGCTTCCTGCACAACCTTCCCTCACACTGACATTACACTTGTGGTCTCTGGCCTCACTCCACCTTGGACTATGTGTCTCTGTTGATCGAGTGAGGAAAGACCTGGATAACTCTGCATTAACAAGGCTTCAGGGCCAGATGAAATAACCCCAGGGTGCTGAAAACATGTGCCAGCTAGCTCTGGGGTTCTTCAGCACCTGGTTTCAATTTGCTAACTTGCAGCAGGTTCCTAGCTTTGAAAACATCCTGTGTAGTTCCAGTGCCAAAGAAAGGGCAAGTCTAGTCATTCCAAGGACTTCAAACCATTTGCTCATGCTCCATAATGAAAACCTCTGAGAGGCTGGTCCTAAAATAGTTACAGCCCCTGGTTTCAGAACATCTGGATCCTTTGCAGTCTGCACATATGGATTTGGAGGATACATTCATCTACATGCTATAGGAGTCTACTCCCATTTGGACAAAGTTGGTACCACAGATAATGTTCTTTTGACTTTTCCAGTGCTTGTAACTCCATTCTGCCTTACCCACAAGGGGAAGAAGCTCAAAGATTTCCCAATCTTGTTGCTCCCACAGTGTCCTGGATCATGGTTTACCTGACCAACAGACAAACGTTTGTTTGTGAGGCTGAGAAACTGGGTGTCAAAAATGGTGGTGTGTAATACTGGGCACTTCGGGGAACTGTCCTGTCTCTCTTCCTGTTTATGCTCACAATAGACTTCCAGCACAATACAGAGCTTCCATCTACAGAATTTTCGATGACTTGTCCATTATAGGCTGCATTAATAATTGAGATAAGTCAGAGAACAGAAAAGTCATGTGTGGTGCACAAAAAACCTGCAACTCAACATCAGCAAGACTAAAAACTTGTGGTGGACTTCAATGTGCCAAGGAGCCTCTGAGCCCAGTCACCATTCTCTGTAGCGTGCAGGTGGTACAGAGCTGCAAGTACCGGGGGGTTCATATAAAACAAACTGAACTGGTCTGAAACATAGTGGCTCTGTACAAGAACAGCCAGAGCGGAATGTATTTGCTAAGGAGACTCGTATTTTATTGTGTGAAGAAGTTGCTGGAAATTTTCAACCAGTTCGGGGTAACCAGTCTGGTGTTCTAATTTGGGAGTCTCCTGGGGAAGCAACCTGAGCTCAGAAGAAGCACAATGTCTGAATAAACCAAACAGGAAAGCCTGTTTCATAACAGGACAAACACTGGACACACTGGAGCTCTTGTGAAAAGAGAATGATGGAAAAATTTGGGATGTCATCAAAAAAACCCCCTCCATCCCCTCCAGGCACAGGCTCATTCCACTAGGGTGTGCAAAGGGCATTGCCTCAAGGGTCTCTTCTTCCATGCCATCAGGCAATTCAATGCTTCAATGGGATTAAAAAAATTTTGTGTAATCTTATCTAATCTAATCAAATTTGAGTTTTACCTTCATCACCCTCAGGCAGATATTTTTCATAGTGGGGCTGTACCTGCTGCCCATCCCTAAAACTCGGGGGCTGCACATCCCATGGTATGTAGAAAATTTGGCAGAGGTTTACACCATCATTAGGTTTTTCTAGGTCTCTAACTGAGTTAAATTACTCTCTAAGATCAGAAGACACAATTTCACACTAGCTAAATTGAGATGGGGGTTTAAAACCATGAAGATGCTCAAAAGGAGACATTTTAATGGAAAATGTTTAAAATACATTCCCAGAGAATTCAGCCAATGGTAATACAGAACTCTGATTTGTTTGGAATGTATTTTCAGTCCATCTCACAAACTTTTGAAGATCATGGCTGACCTTACTGTCTGGTGTAATTTTGAACAAAACTAATTCTATAGCCAAAGTAAATTGGGTTCCTTCAGCAATGATTATCGATTAAGGACTCATATATAGGAGTGTTTTTATTAGTTATTTTTTTTTTTATTAAGCAGTCAGTTTGAAGCTCTGGATGATTAAAAGTTCCTTTATTTATATCTGAGTTCCATGGGAGCCTAAACAGTTAATATTCAGGTTAAGGATTGGCAACCTAAAATAGTTTTGAAATAAATGATTATTTAAAATTCTTGCACCTTCTATTGCATTCAGGTTAATCAGATATACTTGTTAGTTAAGGGACTTATTTTCTTATGTCAGTCTGTCCTGAGAAAAAAATTTGATAATCATGCTGAATTCCAGAGTAGA
Organism: Polypterus senegalus; assembly: GCF_016835505.1. NCBI lineage: Eukaryota > Metazoa > Chordata > Cladistia > Polypteriformes > Polypteridae > Polypterus > Polypterus senegalus. The sequence goes on along the minus strand of NW_024380508.1, from coordinate 2,997 downwards.
ATGTTTATACTAAAGAGTCTACATTTATCTTAGTAAAGTAAAATTTTATTCATGTAAACATTTCTCCTTCTTTTCCATGATCTAAATATCAGAAAGTATTTTGACAGAAGGCTAATTTTAATAAAATTTATTTAATCTTGCTTACGCAAGTAGAAATGACTGGTGAAATTTCAGATAAACTACCCGTCAGATATTCTTCATATGCAACAACTCACTAATGTTAATTTACTTACTGATATGGATGGCTCAAGTTTGTTTTCAGTCTTCTGTTTTTTTTATTTTTTTTCCATAATAGTTGGAAATCTGTTCTTGTTTTTTTTTTAATTATACACACTATGCATGCAGGTACAAACCTTATAGCAACTGAATTCATAAAGAAAAATGCAAAGTGAGTTAATGCAGTTCACTTAGATTAGCCTGCAGTCAGTCCAAAAATTTCATTGATGAAATGATGATTTAAGTAATCCCTTTTTAATATCTGTTTCCTTTTTACGATACACAGAACAGAACTCCCTCAACCATAGGTATGAGATATTTTTCATCCAACATATCTAATAATGTCTTATGTTAAAAGTAAATGAAAACTAATGTTCAACCTTGGGACAGATGCTTGGGGCAGTATTATCTAGCTATCATCCAAATGCAGAAGAAGACTATATTATCATATTGAAAACAGCTGGAAAAAAAACTATCATAATATTTTAAAAATATTGTCATTGAATAAAAATAAAAATACTAGTGAAAATTTAGTTTTCACATTTACCATCCATCCATCCATTATCCAACCGCTATATCCTAATTACAGGGTCAGGGGCCTGCTGGAGCCAATCCCAGCCAACACAGGGTGCAAGGCAGGAAAAAACCCGGGCAGGGCACCAGCCCACCGCAGACATTTTATCATTTTTTCCATAATAACATCTACAATGCCTTATGAATGTTTTCACATGACTGTTTAATGTAAGTTGAATTTCCTCTACATGTGACAATAATCCCATAAACTCTAAAACCTACAGTTAATAATAGAGGGGTAATTACAAAAAATAAAGTCTGCATTAAATAACTAATGAATAAGTCAATATCTTGAATACCGCATGGTATTTTTTCTTGCCTCCTGGTTACTAAAGTGGAATTTTCTTTGTCTAAACCTGCTTGACCATTACCACACCTAAACTTGCTGCCTCTTTTCTTTTTTTACCATTCTGTATATTTGGGTAATGCCATTATCCAGTCAGAGCACAGCAGGTTAAATGCACTGGTCAGGGTAAAGAAGAGAGTCAGATAGGGAAATAAACCAGCACCAGTGTGATTTAGAGTCCAAAGCCTTACTTTTTTTCCATACTCCAGATTCCATTTACCTCCGACAAGTTAACCTAACATGGTTATAATTACTAGGACAAACAAATAATTACTTTATATCATTAATCAAATTACAGCTTCCAGCCATATGAATATTCTCAGTTTGTTATGAAAGAAAGTACATAAAAGATTGGTTGATTTGATTGATTAATATGTTTATTTTCTCTGAAACTATTTTTATGTTGTCTCTTTACTAACAATCTCTTTAGAAAAGTGCCAAGTACAGGTGGTCCAGATCTTATTATGCAGATCCAGATCGCCCGGATGACTTTTTATTTTTGGCGGGACAATTCCAGTTTTGCAAGACAATCTTCTTTGTCGTCAGTTTGCCACATCTCATGGTCTGGATTTTTGGGTGATTTTCATGTAATAAACTTAATAAGGTATAGCGAATTAAAATTGAATAATTAGATCTGGGCCACCCTATATATTTTCTGTTATCACTACAGCACATTATTTATTATTTGATTTTCTTTGTACATTTCACCTCCACCTTCACCATTCTGTCATTGATAAATTACTGAAAGAATTCTTTAAGTTTGTCTTGTGTATTTGATGTAGTAGTCATCTCCAGGTGCCATTTGACATTTCCAATTTTATGATGGCTGAATGTGTTGTGTGGGTTTTTGATAAGACTGCTGTAGTTTTTTTTGTGTTTCAGGTCGTATATTTGTATTTCCAATTCTTCCTGTGAAGGGAATCTATTATTCCTACTTTTTAAATCTGTCACATTGCCATTTAACTATCAAAAAAAGTACATCATTTTCAGGCTGTCTCTTAATACTTTTCTTGAAAATTTTCAGTTTTTATATTTTGTACTGTATTATAAACACTTAAATGTATTGTATTAGGATAACTTTACTTTAAGAATTTATTACTTCACCATTCTGAAATCTGTTTCAATTCAGCTGAACATTAATTCAAAACATGCTTTTCATCCTGTTTGCACTTTGACATATTTAATTAATAACCTCATAAGCATTAATTACTTTTAGAAATGTATCTTCATGCATCCAGATATTTAATAGACTTTCTTGAATATATTTGGATTATTAAGGTCTTCCAAAATGATAATATTCACATTTTGCTTTTTATATTCTTATTATAATTTTCACAGACAGGTCTATAACCATTTCCCAGTCTCCAATTTTGATTTTCCTATTCTGACCCAAACAGCCTCATGAGTTAATCTCTTTTTTGGTAATGGGCCACCTCTCCACCTTTTGTTGGCAGTTAATTCTAAATTGACACCAAAATGGTTTTCTGTGTTTATCAGCCAGTATGATGTTGTAATTAAGGGGAGTGGACTTATGCCTCAAGGCTGCTTTTGCTCTGACTCACAACTTGATCCTGAGTAAGTCACTTAACTTGCTTTTTGATGCAAATGTGAAAAGTATGAAACTATAAATTATAGTATAGATTTCTATTTGTAAAGCACTTAAAACATTGTTTTTGCTAGAAGATACTAAACGTAAATTTTTTATTAATATGATTAGTTTATTATTAGCCTGAAATTCATCACTAGGCAAGTCACTGTCAGGCTTAAGTTGGCTGACCTCTTAAAGGGAACTACACAACTTTTAATATGGGTCTCGTCATTTAAAGCCAATCCTAACATTTTCATGATTAAAAGCATTAAAA